>NC_080379.1:148165182-148252682 GCF_014773155.1 Arachis stenosperma
TGACCTCTCTTACCAGAGAATCATCATGTCAACACTCATGCAGTCATTTGGGGGTCTGGATGTTGCATGGCTTTGACCACATTCAACTTAAATTCCTCCTCATTGACTCTCAAGGTTACTTCCCCTTTTGGACATCATGAGGGTTCGGCCAGTTGCTAGGAAAGGTCTTCCTAGAATGAGAGTTGCACTCTTGTGCTCCTCCATTTCCAGCACCACAAAGTCAGTAGGAAAGGCAAATGGCCCAACCTTGACAATCATGTCTTCAATCACGCTGATGGGTATTTAATGGAGCCATCAGCAAGTTGAAGACATATCCTGGTTGGTTTAATTTCTTCAGCTAAACCAAGCTTTCTGATAGTAGATGCAGGTATTAGGTTGATACTTGCCCAAGATCACATAAAGCTTGCTTGGTACAAACACCTTCTAATGTGCATGGTATCATAAAGCTCCCAGGATCTTTAAGCTTCTCAGGTAAGCTTTTCAGAATGACTGCACTGCATTCTTCAGTGAGGTAAACTTTTCAGTTTCCCTCCAATCCTTCTTATGACTTAAGATCTCTTTCATGAAACTTAGCATAAGAGGTATTTGCTCAAGTGCTTCTGCAAACGGAATCTTTATTTCAAGAGTCCTGAGATAGTCTGCAAAGCGGGCAAATTGCTTATCCTGTTCCGCTTGGCGGAGTTTTTGAGGATAAGGCATTTGGCTTTGTATTCCTCAACCTTAGTTGCTGCAGTTTTATTACCTACAGAAGTGGGTTGGGAAGCCTTGTTATCAGCACTTGTATGTGACTGATTCCTTCTGGCATTTGAATGCCAGAGGTAGGAGCTGGAGTGGCGTTAGACGCCACTTCCTTGCTTGTTACTGGCGTTTGAACGCCAGAACCATGCTCCTTTTGGGCGTTCAACGCCAGATTCAAGCTTGTTTCTGGCGTTGAACGCCAGGAATCAGCATGGTCTGGGCGTTCAGCGCCAGCTTTATCCCTTTCTGGGCTCTGCTTGTCCTCAGAGGGATTTTGATTAGCTATTCGTTCATTTCCTTGCTTCTTGCTGCTTTGAAGTGAGGTATTTAATGTTTTCCCACTTCTTAATTGAACTGCTTGGCATTCTTCTGCTATTTGTTTTGACAGTTGTTTTTCTGTTTGCTTTAATTGCACTTCCATGTTCCTGTTTGCCATTCTTGTTTCCTGTAATATCTCCTTGAATTCGGCTAGCTGCTGAGTTAGAAAGTCTAATTGCTTATTAAATTCATTAGCCTGATCCACCGGATTGAGTTCTGCAGTTACTGTTTAGCTTCTCCTTCCATGGAAGATTCACTGCTTAGATACAGATGCTGATTTCTGGCAACTGTATCAATAAGCTCTTGAGCTTCTTCAATTGTTTTCTCATGTGTATAGATCCACCAGCTGAGTGGTCTAGAGAAATCTAAGCTTTTTCTGTAAGCCCATAGTAGAAGATGTCTAATTGCACCCATTCTGAAAACATTTCAGAGGGGCATTTTCTTAGCATCTCTCTGTATCTTTCCCAAGCATCATAAAGGGATTCATTATCTCCTTGTTTGAAGCCTTGGATGCTTAGCCTTAGCTGTGTCATCCGTTTGGGAGGGAAATAGTGATTCAGGAATTTTTCTGACAGCTGTTTCCATGTTTTTATGCTGTTCTTAGGCTGGTTGTTTAACCACCTCTTAGCTTGATCTTTTACAGCAAATGGAAACAGTAGTAATCTGTAGACATCCTGATCCACTTCCTTATCATGTACTGTATCAGCAATTTGCAGAAATTGTGCCAGAAATTCTGTAGGTTCTTCATGTGGAAGACCAGAGTACTGACAGTTTTGCTGCACCATGATAATGAGCTGAGGATTCAGCTCAAAGCTACTAACTCCAATGGAGGGTATACAGATACTACTCCCATATGAAGCAGTAGTGGGGTTAGCATATGACCCCAGAGTCCTCTTGGACTGTTCATTCCTACTTGCTTCCATGATTGAATACAAGTTGAGAATTTATAGTTTGAAATATGGTGATGTAATAATTAAAAATGAAATAAATAAAAAGAAGAAAAAAAATCGAAAAAGTAGTTGGAAAGTATAATTTTTTTTTTTTTAAAAAAATATAAAAACGAAATTAAATAAAAGAAAGTGGAAATATTTTGAAATTGAAAATTGAATTTTTATAAAAGATTTTCGAAAAAAATTAGTTCAAAATTAGTTAGAAAAATAAAAATTTTTGAATTTTGAATTTTATGATGAAAGAGAAAAACACACAAAAGACACAAGACTTAAAATTTTTAGATCCAATGCTCCTTATTTTTCGAAAATTTTTGGAGGGAAAACACCAAGGAACACCAAACTTAAAATTTTTAGAAAACCAAGACAAATTTTCGAAAATTATATTAAAATTAACAAGAAAACACCAAACTTAAAGTTTGGCACAGATTAAACCAAGAAAAATTATTTTTGAAAAAGATTTTCAAAAGAACTGGTGCCCAATTGCCAAGAACATAAGCCAACACTATAACCAACTGAATTAAAAATGTAATGTATTTTAAAGATGTATTATTTTTATGGATAAACTAAATTTTTGAAAACTAATGTTTTGAAAAAGCACAAGAAAAACAAGAAAAGGCACAGAACAAGAAAAACTCAAGATCAAACAAGAAAAATAAGCAAGAACAACTTGAAGATCAATGAAGAACAAAGAACACAAGTCGAAAATTTTAAAAGAAAATATGAGATATGCAATTGACACCAAACTTAGAACAAGACACTAAAACTCACGAAAATTTAACAATTAATTAAGAAAAATAATATTTTGAAAAGAAATTTTTTTTGAAAATAAACTATCCTATCAAGATTTAGTGACTCTATAACAATAAAAAAAATTAAAATAAAAATAAATTATTCCTAATCTAAGAAATAAAATAAGCCTTCAATTGTCCAAACTCAATAATCCCCGGCAACGGCGCCAAAAACTTGGTGGACGAAATTGTATCTCTTTATAGAATATGATAATAGAATATGGTCCAAGATCAACTTCGTTCAACTAACCAGCAAGTGTACTGGGTCGTCCAAGTAATACCTTACGTGAGTAAGGGTCGAATCCACAGAGATTATTGGTTTGAAGCAATCAATATTTATTTTATTAATCTTAGTCAGGATGTCACAAAATTGTTTGGATTACTTGAACAATAGAGTTATTTGTTTATAAAGGATTATGGAATATATTGGAATAATAAAGAATACTAGCGTTACTTGTTGTGCAGTAATGGAGAATATGTTGGAGTTTTGGAGATGCTTTGTTCTCTGATCTTCAACTCTTCCTTGAGATCCTCTTCTCACACGCAGATTCCTTCCATGGCAAGCTCTATGTAGGGTGTCACCGTTGTCAGTGGCTACTTCCCATCCTCGCAGTGAAAGCTAATGCACGCACTCTGTCACAGTACGGCCAATCACCGGTTGGTTCCCGCTCCTACTGGAATAGAATCCCTCTTTTGCGTCTGTCACTAACGCCCAGCAGGTTAAAGTTTGAAGCACGTCACAGTCATTCAATCCCAGAATCCTACTCGGAATACCACAGACAAGGTTTAGACTTTCCGGATTCTCATGAATGCTGCCATCAATCCGGCTTATACCACGAAGATTCTGTTGGGGAATCTAAGAGATATTCATTCAATCTGATGTAGAACGGAGGTGGTTGTCAGGCACACGTTCATGGGTTGAGGAGGTGATGAGTGTCACGGATCATCACCTTCTCCACAGTTAGGCGCGAATAAACATCTTAGATAAGAACAAGCGTGTTTGAATGGAAAACAAAGGAATTGTATTAAATCATCGAGACGCTGCAAAGCTCCTCACCCCCAACAATGGAGTTTAGAGACTCATGCCGTCAAAAGTATGTAATTCAGATCTGAAAATGTCATGAGGTACAAGATAAGTCTGTAAAAGTTGTTTAAATAGTAAACTAGTAACCTAGGTTACAGAAAAGTGAATAAACTAAGATAATTGGTGCAGAAATCCACTTCTGGGGCCCACTTGGGTGTGCTGGGGCTGAGACTAATGCTTTCCACGTGTAGAGGCCTTTCTTGGCGTCAAACTCCAAGTTTTGACGTGTTTTGGGCGTTCAACTCCGGATCATGACGTTTTTCTGGCGTTTAACTCCAGACAGCAGCGTGTACTTGGCGTTCAACGCCAAGTTACGTCGTCAATCTTCGCGCAAAGTATGGACTATTATATATTGCTGGAAAGCCCTGGATGTCTACTTTCCAACGCCGTTGAGAGCGCGCCAATTGGACTCCTGTAGCTCCAGAAAATCCATTTCGAGTGCAGGGAGGTCAGGATCCAACAGCATCAGCAGTCCTTTTTCAGCCTAAGTCAGATTTTGCTCAGCTCCCTCAATTTCAGCCAGAAAATACCTGAAATCACAGAAAAACACACAAACTCATAGTAAAGTCCAGAAATATAATTTTTGCCTAAAAACTAATATTATTTTACTAAAAACTAACTGAAACATGCTAAAATCTACATGAAATTACCCCCAAAAAGCGTATAAAATATCCGCTCATCAGCATCTCACTCTATCCCTTGTAATTCAGAATGATTGGCTTCTTTAGGAACTCAGAATCCAGATAGTGTTAATGATTCTCCTAGTAAAGTATGATGATTCTTGAACATAGCTATTTCTTGAGTCTTGGCCGTGGCCCAAAGCACTCTGTCTTCCAGTATTACCACCGGATACATACATGCCACAGACACATAATTGGGTGAACCTTTTCAGATTGTGACTCAGCTTTGCTCAAGTCCCCAATTAGAGGTGTCCAGGGTTCTTAAGCACACTCTTATTTGCCTTGGATCACAACTTTATTTCTTTTCTTTTTCTTTCTTTTTTTTCGGTTTTTTTTTTCGTTTTTTTTTTTTGAAATGCTTTTTCTTGCTTCAAGAATCATTTTATTGATTTTTCAGATCCTCAGTAACATGTCTCCTTTTTCATCATTCTTTCAAGAGCCAACATTCATGAACCACAAATTCAAAAGACATATGCACTGTTTAAGCATACATTCAGAGAACAAAAATATTGCCACCACATCAAAATAATTAAACTATTATAAAATTCAAAATTCATGCAATTCTTTCTTTTATCAATTAGGCACGTTTTTATTGAAGAAAGGTGATGGATTCATAGGACATTCATAACTTTAAGGCATAGACACTAAGACACTAATGATCATAAGACACAAACATGGATAACCATAAGCATAAAAATTCGAAAAACAGAAGAACAAATAACAAGGAAATCAAAGAACGGGTCCACCTTAGTGATGGCGGCTCTTTCTTGCTCTTGAAGATCCTATGGAGTGCTTGAGCTCCTCAATGTCTCTTCCTTGTCTTTGTTGCTCCTCCCTCATGATTCTTTGATCTTCTCTAATTTCATGAAGGATGATGGAGTGTTCTTGATGCTCCACCCTTAGTTGTCCCATGTTGGAACTTAGTTCTCCTAGGGAGGTGTTTAGTTGCTCCCAATAGTTTTGTGGAGGAAAATTCATCCCTTGAGGAATCTCAGGGATCTCATGATGAGTGAGATCTCTTGTGTACTCCATCCTTTTCTTGGTGATGGGCTTGTCCTCATCAATGGAATGTCTCCCTCTATGTCAACTCCAACTGAATAACAGAGGTGACAAATGAGATGAGGAAAGGTTAACCTTGCCAAGGTGGAGGTCTTGTCCGCCACCTTATAGAGTTCTTGGGCTATAACCTCATGAACCTCTATTTCTTCTCCAATCATGATACTATGGATCATGATGGCCCGGTCTATGGTAACTTCGGACCGGTTGCTAGTGGGAATGATTGAGCGTTGTATGAACTCTAACCATCCTCTAGCCACGGGCTTGAGGTCATGCCTTCTCAATTGGACCGGCTTTCCTCTTGAATCTTGCTTCCATTGTGCGCCCTCTTCACATATGACTGTGAGGACTTGGTCCAACCTTTGATCAAAGTTGACCTTCTAGTGTAAGGATGCTCATCTCCTTGCATCATAGGCAAGTTGAACGCCACCCTCACACTCTCCGGACTAAAATCCAAGTATTTCCCCCGAACCATAGTGAGATAATTCTTTGGATTCGGGTTCACACTTTGGTCATGGTTCTTTGTGATCCATGCATTGGCATAGAACTCTTGAACCATCAAGATTCCGACTTGTTGAATGGGGTTGGTAAGAACTTCCCAACCTCTTCTTCGGATCTCATGGCGGATCTCCGGATATTCACCCTTTTTGAGTGAAAAGGGGACCTCGGAGATCACCTTCTTCAAGGCCAAAACTTCATAGAAGTGGTCTTGATGCACCCTTGAGAGGAATCTATCCATCTCCCATGACTCGGAGGTGGAAGCTTTTGCCTTCCCTTTCCTCTTTTTAGAGGTTTCTCCGGCCTTGGATGCCATAATGGTTATGAAAAAGCAATGCTTTTACCACACCAAACTTAAAATGTTTGCTCGTCCTCGAGCAAAAGAAGAAAGAAGAGAGTAGAAGAAGAAGAAATGAGGAAGAGGGAGATGGTGGTGTATTCGGCCAAGAAGGGGGAAGAAAGGGTGTTTAGGTTGTGTGAAAATGAAGAGTTGAAGAAGGGTATTTATAGGAGAGAGGGGGGTAAAGGTTCGGCCATTATGGGTGGGTTTGGGAGGGAAAGTGGTTTGAATTTGAAGGGTGAGGTTGGTGGGGTTTTATGAGGGATGGATGTGAGTGGTGAAGAGAAAGATGGGATTTGATAGGTGAGGGGTTTTGGGGAAGAGGTGTTGAGGTGATTGGTGAATGGGGGAAGAAGAGAGAGAGTGATGGTAGGGTCCTGTGGGGTCCACAGATCCTGTTGTGTCAAGGAAAAGTCATCCCTGCACCAAATGTTGCTCAAAATCACGTTTTGAGCCATTTCTGGCGTTAAACGCCGGGCTGGTGCCCATTCCTGGCGTTTAACGCCAGGTTCTTGCCCTTTACTGGCGTTTAACGCCAGTCTGGTGCCCCTTTCTGGCGTTAAACGCCCAGAATGGTGCCAGACTGGGCGTTAAACGCCCAACAGCTAGCATTACTGGCGTTTGAACGCCAGTTTCTTCTCCTCCAGGGTGTGCTGTTTTTCTTCCTGTTTTTCATTCTGTTTTTGCTTTTTTCATTGTTTTTGTGACTTCTTATGATCATCAACCTACAAAAAAGATAAAATAACAAAAGAAAATAATTAATTATAAAACATTGGGTTGCCTCCCAACAAGCGCTTCTTTAATGTCATTAGCTTGACAGAGGGCTCTCATGGAGCCTCAGAATTGCTCAGAACCGTGTTGAAACCTCCCAACACCAAACTTAGAGTTTGAATGTGGGGGTTCAACACCAAACTTAGAGTTTGGTTGTGGCCTCCCAACACCAAACTTAGAGTTTGACTGTGGGGGCTCTGTTTGGCTCTGCTTTGAGAGAAGCTCTTCATGCTTCTTCTCCATGGTGATAGAGGGATATCCTTGGGCCTTAAACACCAAGGATTCTTCATTCACTTGAATGATCAACTCTCCTCTATCAACATCAATCACAGCCTTTGTTGTGGCTAGGAAGGGTCTGCCAAGGATGATAGATTCATCCATGCACTTCCCAGTCTCTAGGACTATGAAATCAGTAGGGATGTAATGGTCTTCAATCTTAACCAAAACGTTCGCTTCAAGTCCATAAGCTTGTTTTCTTGAGTTGTCTGCCATCTCTAGTGAGATCTTTGCAGCTTGCATCTCAAGGATCCCTAATTTCTCCATTACAGAGAGGGGCATGAGGTTTACACTTGACCCTAAGTCACACAAGGCCTTCTTGAAGGTCATGGTGCCTATGGTACAAGGTATAGAAAACTTCCCAGGATCCTGCCTCTTTTGAGGCAGTTTCTGCCTAGACAAGTCATCCAGTTCTTTGGTGAGCAAGGGAGGTTCATCTTCCCAAGTCTCATTTCCAAATAACTTGTCATTTAGCTTCATGATTGCTCCAAGGTATTTAGCAACTTGCTCTTCAGTGACATACTCATCCTCTTCAGAGGAAGAATACTCATCAGAGCTCATGAATGGCAGAAGTAATTCCAATGGAATCTCTATGGTCTCATTTTGAGCCTCAGATTCCCATTGTTCCTCATTGAGGAACTCAGAGGAGAGTGGTGCACGCCCACTGGGGTCTTTCTCAGTGGCGTCTTCTTCCTCTCTTTCATCTCTATATTCGGCCATGTTGATGGCCTTGCACTCTCCTTTTGGATTTTCTTCTGTATTACTTGGGAGAGTACTAGGAGGGAGTTCAGTAACCTTCTTGCTTAGCTGACCCACTTGTCCTTCCAAATTTCTGATGGAGGACCTTGTTTCATTCATGAAACTTTGAGTGGTCTTTATTAGATCAGAGACCATTGTTGCTAAGTCAGAAGTATTCTGCTTAGAACTCTCTGTCTGTTGCTGAGAAGATGATGGAAAAGGCTTGCCATTGCTAAACCTGTTTCTTCCACCATTATTGTTATTGAAACCTTGTTGAGGTCTCTCTTGAGTCTTCCATGAGAAATTTGGGTGATTTCTCCATGAAGAATTGTAGGTGTTTCCATAGGGTTCTCCTAGGTAATTCACCTCTTCCATGGAAGGGTTCTCAGGATCATAAGCTTCTTCCTCAGATGAAGCTTCCTTAGTACTGCCAGGTGCATTTTGCATTCCAAACAGACTTTGAGAAATCAAATTGACTTGTTGAGTCAATATCTTGTTCTGAGCCAGTATGGCATTCAGAGTATCAATCTCAAGAACTCCTTTCTTCTGACTAGTCCCATTGTTCACAGGATTCCTTTCAGAAGTGTACATGAATTGGTTATTTGCAACCATTTCCATCAGCTCTTGAGCTTCTGTAGGCGTCTTCTTCAAATGAAGAGATCCTCCAGCAGAGCTATCCAAAGACATCTTGGATAGTTCAGAGAGACCATCATAGAAGATACCTATGATGCTCCATTCAGAAAGCATGTCTGAGGGACATCTTCTGATTAATTGTTTGTATCTTTCCCAAGCTTCATAGAGGGATTCTCCATCCTTCTGTCTGAAGGTTTGGACTTCCACTCTAAGCTTACTCCATTTTTGAGGTGGAAAGAACTTTGCCAAGAAGGCATTGACTAGCTTTTCCCAAGAGTCCAGGCTATCTTTAGGTTGTGAGTCCAACCATATTCTAGCTCTGTCTCTTACAGCAAAAGGGAATAGCATCAGTCTGTAGACCTCAGGGTCAACCCCATTAGTCTTGACTGTGTCACAGATTTGCAAGAACTCAGCTAAAAACTGATGAGGATCTTCCATTGGAAGTCCATGGAATTTGCAATTCTGTTGCATTAGAGAAACTAATTGAGGCTTAAGCTCAAAGTTGTTTGCTCCAATGGCAAGGATAGAGATGCTTCTCCCATAGAAGTTGGGAGTAGGTGCAGTAAAGTCACCCAGCACCTTCCTTGTATTGTTGGCATTGTTGTTGTTTTCGGCTGCCATGTGTTCTTCTTTTTTGAAGAATTCGGTCAGGTCCTCTAAAGAGAGTTGTGCTTTGGCTTCTCTTAGCTTTCGCTTCAAGGTTCTCTCAGGTTCAGGGTCAGCTTCAACAAGAATGCCTTTGTCTCTGCTCCTGCTCATATGAAAGAGAAGAGAAAAAGAAAATGTGGAATCCTCTATGTCACAGTATAGAGATTCCTTGAAGTGTCAGAGGAAAAGAAAAATAAAAGAAAAGAAGGTAGAAGAATTCGAACTTGATTAGATAGAGTTCGAATTGTGCATTAAGAAGGAGTAGTACTCCATAAATAGAAGGATGTGAGAGAGAGGGAAGAGGATTTTCGAAAATTCAATTAAAAAGATTTTAAAAACATTTTGAAAAATACTTAATTGATTTTCGAAAATAAAAGTAAGAAAGAAATCAAGTGATTTTTGAAAAAGGATTTGAAATTAGAAATTAAAAAGATTTGATTGAAAACTATTTTGAAAAAGATGAGGTTAAGAAGATATGATTAGTTTTTAAAGAGATGTGATTGAGAAGATATGATTTGAAAACAATTTTAAAAGATATGTTTTGAAAACAATTTTAAAAGATTTGATTTTGAAAATTAGTGACTTGCCTAACAAGAAAAGATATGATTCAAACATTAAACCTTTCTCAACAGAAAAGGCAACAAATTTGAGATGTTCAATCAAATCATTAATTGTTAGTAAGTATCTTTGAAAAAGGAAAGAAATTAATTTTGAAAACATTTGAGTGAAAAGATTTGATTTGAAAAAGATTTGATTTTGAAAAACTTGAAAAAAATTGATTTGAAAACAAAATCTTCCCCCTAGCACCATCCTGGCGTTAAACGCCCAGAATGGTATACATTCTGGCGTTTAACGCCCAAAATGCTACCTTTTTGGGCGTTAAACGCCCAACCAGGTGCCCTGGCTGGCGTTTAAACGCCAGTCTGCCTTCTTCACTGGGCATTTTTGAATGCTCAGCTTTTTCTGTATAATTCCTCTGCAGTGTGTTCTGAATCTTCAATCCCTTGTATCATTGACTTGAAAAGACACAAATTAAAAATATTTTTGGATTTTTAATAATTAAAATGCAACAAGAATCAAATAACAATGCATGCAAGACACCAAACTTAGCAGTTTGTATACTACTGACACTAATGAACTGAAAATGCATATGAGACACACAAAATACTCAAGTCAATAGAATTCAAAGATCAGAGCAAGTGAATCATCAAGAACATCTTGAAGATCACTAAGACATATGAATGCATGCAGTTGACACCAAACTTAGGATGAGACACTAGACTCAAACAAGAAATATTTTTTAATTTTATGATTTTTTTTTAATTTTTTAATTTTTTTGTGTTTTTCGAAAATTAAGTGGAAAAAGAAGGTATCAAAATTCTTAATGAGAATTCCAGGAATCAGTGCAATGCTAGTCTAAGACTCCGGTCCAGGAATTAGACATGGCTTCACAGCCAGCCAAGCTTCCAAAGAAAGCTTCGGTCTAAAACACTAGACATGACCAAAGGTCAGCCAAGCCTTAGCAAATCACTGCTCCAAAAGCAAGATTGATGCGAAATCAACAAGCTCTTGTGGTGATAAGTTGAAACCTCGGTCCAATCAGATTAGACATGGCTTCTCAGCCAGCCAGATTTCAACAAATCATCATGAAACTCTAGAATTCATCTTCAAGAATTTCGAAAAAAAATACCTAATCTAAGCAACAAGATGAACCGTCAGTTGTCCAGCCTAAACAATCCCGGGCAATAACACCAAAAATTTGATGTTGTTGCCGGATCTTGGCACTAATGTTACCAAAGGCTTGCTCAAAACTAGAACAATCCCCGGCAACGGCGCCAAAAACTTGGTGCGCGAAATTGTGAACTATACTTTTTCACAACTCTCATAATCCCTGGTAATGGCTCCAAAAACTTGGTGCGCTCAATACCATGGCATTACACAACTTCGCACAACTAACCAGCAAGTGCACTGGGTCGTCCAAGTAATAAACCTTACGTGAGTAAGGGTCGATCCCACGGAGATTGTTAGTATTGAAGCAAGCTATGGTCATCTTATAAATCTTAGTCAGGCAAACTCAGATATATATGGTGATGAACGAAAATAACATAAAAGATAAAGATAGTGATACTTATGTAATTCATTGGTAGGAACTTCAGATAAGCGCATGAAGATGCCTTCCCTTCCGTCTCTCTGCTTTCCTACTGTCTTCATCCAACCCTTCTTACTCCTTTCCATGGCAAGCTCGTATAGGGTCTCACTGTTGTCAGCAGCTACCTCCCATCCTCGCAGTGAAAGCTAATGCACACACTCTGTCACAATGCTGCCAATCACCGGTGTGGTTCCCTCCCCTACCGGAATAGAATAACTCTTTTGCGTCTGTCACTAACGCCCAGTAGGTTACAGGTTTGAAGCACGTCACAGTCATTCAATCATTGAATCCTACTCAGAATACCACAGACAAGGTTAGACCTTCCGGATTCTCTTGAATGCTGCCATCAGTTCTTGCCTATACCACGAAGACTCTGATCTCACGGAATGGTTGGCTCGTTTGTCAGGCGAGCACTCGGTTGTCAGGCGATCAACCATGCATCGTGCAATCAGGAATCCAAGAGATATTCACTAAGCCTCAGATGCTTGTAGAACAAGAATGGTTGTCAGTCACCTTGTTCATGGGTGAGAAGGATGATGGGCGTCAATCATCACCTTCATCATGTTGAAGAACAAGTGATATCTTGGATAAAGAACAAGCGGAATTGAATGGAAGAACAATAGTAATTGCATTAATACTCGAGGTACAGCAGAGCTCCACACCTTAATCTATGGTGTGTAGAAACTCCACCGTTGAAAATACATAAGCATAAGGTCTAGGCATGGCCGAATGGCCAGCCTCCCAATGATCTAAGAACTAAAATGTCCAAAGATGATCTAGAGATCTAAAAGTGATCAAAAGATTTCTTATACAATAGTAAAAGGTCCTACTTATAAGAAACTAGTAGCCTAGGGTGTACAGAAATGAGTAAATGACATAAAAATCCTCTTCCGGG
This sequence comes from Arachis stenosperma, assembly GCF_014773155.1. Classification (NCBI taxonomy): domain Eukaryota; kingdom Viridiplantae; phylum Streptophyta; class Magnoliopsida; order Fabales; family Fabaceae; genus Arachis; species Arachis stenosperma. The sequence continues at coordinate 148,177,745 of NC_080379.1, forward strand.
CCCACTTGGTGTGTGCTTGGGTTGAGCAATGAAGCAATTTCGTGTAGAGACTCTTCTTGGAGTTAAACGCCAGCTTTGGTGCCAGTTTGGGCGTTTAACTCCCATTTGGGTGCCAGTTCCAGCGTTTAACGCTGGGATTCCTTGAGGTGACTTTGAACGCCGGTTTGGGCCATCAAATCTTGGGCAAAGTATGGACTATTATATATTGCTAGAAAGCCCAGGATGTCTACTTTCCAACGCCGTTGAGAGCGCGCCAATTGGGCTTCTGTAGCTCCAGAAAATCCACTTCGAATGCAGGGAGGTCAGAATCCAACAGCATCTGCAGTCCTTTTTAGTCTCTGGATCAGATTTTTGCTCAGGTCCCTCAATTTCAGCCAGAAAATACCTGAAATCACAGAAAAACACACAAACTCATAGTAAAGTCCAGAAAAGTGAATTTTAACTAAAAACTAATAAAAATATACTAAAAACTAACTAGATCATACTAAAAACATACTAAAAACAATGCCAAAAAGTATACAAATTATCCGCTCATCAGTCGTCCAAGTAATAAACCTTACGCGAGTAAGGGTCGATCCCACGGAGATTGGTGGTATGAAGCAAGCTATGGTCACCTTGTAAATCTCGGTCAGGCAGACTCAAATGGGTATAGTGATAAACGAATAAAGCATAAAGATAAAGATAGAGATACTTATGTATATCATTGGTGAGAGCTTCAGATAAGCGAATGAAGATGCCTTCCCTTCTGTCTCTCTGCTTTCCTACTGTCTTCATCCAATCCTTCTTACTCCTTTCCATGGCAAGCTTATGCAAGGGTTTCACCGTTGTCAATGGCTACCTCCCATCCTCTCAGTGAAAATACGTCCCGATGCTCTGTCACAGCATGGCTAATCATCTGTCGGTTCTCGTTCAGGCCAGAATAGAATCCAGTGATTCTTTTGCGTCTGTCACTAACGCCCCGCCCTCAGGAGTTTGAAGCACGTCACAGTCATTCAATCATTGAATCCTACTCAGAATACCACAGACAAGGTTAGACCTTCCGGATTCTCTTGAATGCCGCCATCAGTTCTTGCCTATACCACGAAGACTCTGATCTCACGGAATGGCTGGCTCGTTTGTCAGGCGAGCACTCGGTTGTCAGGCGATCAACCATGCATCGTGCAATTAGAAATCCAAGAGATAAACACTAGAGCCTTGATGCTTTGTAGAATAAAGTGGTTGTCAGTCACTTTGTTCATGAGTGAGAATGATGATGAGTGTCACGGATCATCACATTCATCAAGTTGAATAACAAGTGATATCTTGGACAAAGAACAAGCGGAATTGAATAGAAGAACAATAGTAATTGCATTAATACTCGAGGTACAGCAGAGCTCCACACCTTAATCTATGGTGTGTAGAAACTCCACCGTTGAAAATACATAAGAACAAGGTCTAGGCATGGCCGAATGGCCAGCCTCCCAATGATCAAAAAGATCTAAAGATCTCCAGATGTCTAATACAATAGTAAAAGGTCCTACTTATAGAAAACTAGTAGCCTAAGGTGTACAAAGATGAGTAAATGACATAAAAATCCACTTCCGGGCCCACTTGGTGTGTGCTTGGGCTGAGCAATGAAGCATTTTCGTGTAGAGACTCTCCTTGGAGTTAAACGCCAGCTTTTATGCCAGTTTGGGCGTTTAACTCCCATTTAGGTGCCAGTTCCGGCGTTTAACGCTGGAATTTCTGAGGGTGACTTTGAACGCCGGTTTGGGCCATCAAATCTTGGACAAAGTATGGACTATCATATATTGATGGAAAGCCCAGGATGTCTACTTTCCAACGCCGTTGAGAGCACGCCAATTGGGCTTCTGTAGCTCCAGAAAATTCACTTCGAGTGCAGGGAGGTCAGAATCCAACAGCATCTGCAGTCCTTTTCAGTCTCTGAATCAGATTTTTGCTCAGGTCCCTCAATTTCAGCCAGAAAATACCTGAAATCACAGAAAAACACACAAACTCATAGTAAAGTCCAGAAAAGTGAATTTTAACTAAAAACTAATAAAAATATACTAAGAACTCAACTAAAACTACTAAAAACATACTAAAAACAATGCCAAAAAGCGTATAAATTATCCGCTCATCAATACCATTAAAGTTCGGACCAACCAACCCATAAAAGGGATATTGCTGAAAACAGATCTAGCAGGACGAATCCTACAATGGGCAATTGAGTTGTCTGAGTTCGACCTCCAATACGAGGCGCGGACAGCCATCAAATCACAATACCTGGCCGACTTCATCGCAGAATTCACAAACACCCCGGAAATTCCCATAGAGTGGAACATATACGTGGACGGATCCTCGAATAAAACAGGAAGCGGTGCGGGTGTGATAATCGAAAGCAACCTAGGAACTCAACTTGAGCTCTCCCTTAAATTCGGATTCCCGGCCTCAAACAACCAGGCAGAATACGAAGCACTATTAGCTGGTTTGAAGCTGGCTATGGAGGTTGGAGCTCGGAAACTCAACATCTACAGTGACTCACAAGTCATCACCTCACAAATAACAGGAAGCTACCAAGCCAAAGATCCGACCATGAAAAAATATTTGGATAAAACCAAAGAACAGCTCGGACAACTCGGGGAATATAGGATCTACCACATACCTCGTGAGCAAAATGCCCGAGCTGACGCCCTTTCAAAATTAGCCAGCACCAAACCAGGGGGCAACAACAGAAGCCTCATCCAGGAGATACTACAGAACCCGTCAATAGCGGAAGAAGAAAAAGTCCTGGCCATAATAGGTCGGGATCAAGGATGGATGACCCCATAATAAACTACCTCAAAACAGAAGCACTCCCTACAGATGAAAAGAAGGCAAAGAGGCTGAAAAGGGAGGCACAGTACTACACTATCATAAACAACACACTATACAAAAGAGGGATATCAACACCTTTACTAAAATGCGTACCGACTTCTAACACAAAGGAAGTCTTGGAGGAAGTGCACAGCGGCATTTGTGGTAATCATCTCGAAGCGCAAGCTCTCACCAAAAAGATACTCCGAACGGGATTCTATTGGCCAACTCTACAAAAAGAGGCTACAGAATTTGTGAGGACATGCCCACCATGCCAGAAGCATGCCAACTTTCACATTGCCCACCAGAAAAGCTCATCAGCGTGACCTCACCCTGGCCATTTGCAAAATGGGGACTCGACCTTCTCGGACCCTTCCCACAGGGATCGGGACATGTAAAATTCCTCATAGTAGGAGTAGACTATTTCACAAAATGGATCGAGGCAGAACCCCTAGCTAACGCCACCGCTCAAAGAAGTCAAAAATTCCTATATAGGAACATTATTACGAGGTTCGGGGTACCATACTCCATCACCACGGACAACGGTACCCAATTTACAAAGGCAGGCTTCAGAAAATTGGTGGCCGACTTGAACATAAAACACCAGTTCACCTCCGTCGAACATCCCCAAGCCAATGGACAAGCCGAAGCGGCCAATAAAGTCATATTGGCCGGACTAAAGTGGAGGCTACAAGAAGCAAAGGGAGCTTGGGCCGAGGAACTTCCACAAGTCCTATGGGCGTATCGAACAACCCCCCATTCTACTACAAACAAATCACCATTCCGACTAGCATACGAAGCGGAGGCAATGATTCCAATAGAAATTGAAGAAGGATCTTCCCGAGTAGTCCACTACAATGAACAAGCAAACTCCCAACTTCAGAGAGAAGAGCTCGACTTGTTACCCGAAATCCAAGAAAGAGCTCGAATCAGGGAAGAAGCTCTAAAGCGACGAATGGCTTCCAAATATAATCAAAAGGTAGTGCCGAGAAGTTTTGCAGAGAATGATTTCATCCTAATCAGAAATGACATTGGAACAACTCGACCCGGAGATAGAAAGCTGGCAGCAAACTGGAAAGGACCTTACCGAGTCATTGAAGTACTGGGGAAGGGCTACTACAGACTGTCCGAGCTTGATGGACGAGAGTTTCCCCGATCATGGCACGCCTGCAACCTAAGAAGGTACTACAGTTAGAAAAGGTAAAGGATCTCACTAAATGGATGCGCTCTTTTTCCTGAAAAGGTTTTTTAATGAGGCACCATGTAGAGACCTAGATCATACCCGACTTAAAGGGACAAGGAAACTCCCACACGTATATATTTGCATTTTTTCTTTGAATAAAGTTTATTTAGATATTCTACAAGATTCCAAGACGCATTAATCTGAAGTATTCATCGTCCGATTATAAAGCAACAGGTCGGCAGAAAGTGAAAAATAAATTCACTGCGTGACCACGATAAAGACAATCGTCCGATAAAGGTGAAAACGCGATTTACCCAAAGGACGATCTAAAGACGCCAACCATTTTCTACAAATCGGCAAAGATGAACACAGAATAATGTAAGAAGTTATCGAAAGCAATCCAAAAAAAAAAAGAACCTGACGAGGTCTTACGAATAGCTAATATAATAACTTAAAGACTGGCCGACGTTCAGAAGTCGGACCAAGTCAACCCAAGTTATAAGTAAACCCTGGAAAGAGGTATGGCCAACCCTATTAAAGAGGATTACTTTAACTTAAAAGGGCCTGACATAACAAAGTCAGCCCAAAACTAAAAAGTTATACAAGTAGTCCCTGAAAGAGATCTGACAAAGATCCAAGAAAGAGGACTACGAAAAATAACTTAAAGGAGACCGACACAACCAAGTCGGACTCCTATCACTAAAAAGTTATACAAGTAGTCCCTGAAAGAGATCTGACAAAGATCCAAGAAAGAGGACTACGAAAAATAACTTAAAGGAGACCGACAGAACCAAGTCGGACTCCTATCACTAAAAAGTTATACAAGTAGTCCCTGAAAGAGATCTGACAAAGATCCAAGAAAGAGAACTACGAAATATAACTTAAAGGAGACCGACACAACCAAGTCGGACTCCTATCACTAAAAAGTTATACAAGTAATCCCTGAAAGAGATCTGACAAAGATCCAAGAAAGAGGACTACGAAAAATAACTTAAAGGAGACCAACACAACCAAGTCGGACTCCTATCACTAAAAAGTTATACAAGTAGTCCCTGAAAGAGATCTGACAAAGATCCAAGAAAGAGGACTACGAAAAATAACTTAAAGGAGACCGACACAACCAAGTCGGACTCCTATCACTTAAAAGATACCAAAGTAGTCCCTGAAAGAGATCTGAAAGAGGGATCAGCGCAAAAGACCCGTCAAGAAACAAGTTGGACCCCTGAGTCACAACCTCAAAGGATCAAAAGCTACAAACAATAAAACAATCCGAGGAGGTCGAGCTGCAAGATCTCAACATCAGCAGAAAACAGAAGAAAAGGCCAAGTAAAAAAAAACTACTTTTTTTAAAAGGCCGTGAAAGGCCACCAAAACCTACTATCAAAAGACAGCAAGCTATTGTTCAAAATATAAAAGTTGCTATAAGTGTCAGCAATCAAATAAAAAAGTTTCAAAAGCCCACAAGCCGGGCCAGCTACAGATCAACAAGCTTCAGGAACCTTCTTGGCGTCATCAGGACAAGGAGAAGGAGGACGAGTCTGAATAGGAATGGCATCTATAGTTCCATCTTCCCGATTCAGAACCTGGCAATCCGAATCAGGCGCAACCGGAGGAACAGAAGAAATCGACACTTTCGCAAAGGACACAGGAGGAGGATCAGCATCATCATCACCATCGTCATCAGGGACAATCTTGCCATCCCTGACAATATTGTCCAGGCTGAAAGGGGTGAGATCGGCCTCGGGGGCGATGACTCGAGCTTGCTCCTTCAAGTTCTCGTAAGCAGCAGTCACACTACCCATGAGATGACCTTGGAGCTCAGAATAATCCTCCCGGGCATTGTTCAACTCCTCCCTCAGGCGCATCACCTCCCGATAAGTCGTAACATAACTCTCCTTATGCATCAGAGCTATGTCCTCGGCCAACCTCAAAGAAGCCGCCAGTGAAAGAGAACTCACCTTCTCATTTTCTAGATCCTTCTCTAACTTGGTCACCTTTAATTCAAGCTCCTCCTTCAGCCCCTTTATCCGGTCAAACTCCTGCTTTGCCTCCTCCATAAATGCCTTGGTAGCATAAAGAGGGAGACTTTGAGCAGTCCGGTGTATAGCGGCTGTCATATACGCCATCTGTACGTGATTTCGAGCCATAAATTCCAAATGATGGAGGATGGACACGTCGTCCATTGAGAGGGTACTGTAGGGCCCAATTTGTTGATCTATAAACTCAATAGCATTGAAGTCAGGGGCATTGAGATCGAAGGGCTCGACCGTCTTTTGCTTCTTACTTGGAGGGGCAGCAGATGGAGCGGCAGAAGTAGGGTGAGGGTCCACCAAACGGACCCAAGGTGTTGGGATCACCTTCCTCACCCCGGGGGAACTCGGCACTAATGGCTTCTCGCGCACTAGGGAGGATCCCTCCCCAGCCGCCTTGGCGACAATATTCCTGGCAGTAGTCGCCTTCTGCGCCCTCTTAAAAGCTTTCATAGATTCATTATTCTTCATTGCCTCTGCAAATAAAACAGAAGTCAAGCTACAAATCGAACAAGTCAGAAATACAGCTACAAGTAAACATAAACAGATAGCAAAGAAAACACAAGATACCCAGTTCAGTTTGAAGAAGAGAAGGATTGGTTAGAAATTTCTTTGTATCAAGATGGGGAGGTTGACCCCAGCGCTCTTCCAAAACAGTCACAAAGGCCCGTTCAGCCTCATCTAACATGTCCCAAGAATACCTGGAGACCCTCACATCTTTTTGCCATTCCAGGGGAAAGGCAGGCTCATCATTTTCATCCAGAAAAAAGGGGCGAGTTCCTTTAACAGCTCGGACCTTGAAAAAATAGTTTTTAAAATCGCAGAATGACTCGTCAAACATGGAAAAAACTTTCTTTCCCTGGGTGGAATGAAAGGAGACCCAGGCTGCCTTCTTTTTTACCACTCCAGGCTTAGTCAAGACAAACAAATAGAAGAAAAGAGATTGGGAAGCAGGAATACCAAAGCCATTGCACAACAATTGGAAAATTTTTATGAAACCCCAGGAGTTGGGGTGAAGTTGAGAAGGGGCAATATTACAAGACCATAACAGGTCGATTTCAAATTGAGTAAAGGGAAAGGTGATACCCAGCTGACCAAAGAAAAAGTCATAAGCATAAAAGAAAGGGCGACCATCAACAACCCGAGTTGAAAAACAGACTCTCTCGTCAGAGGAAGGAGGGACAAGTTCATAGTTCTTCTCATCACCAGAATTGCTACAGACACTATGAAACTGCCTAAGCTGAGTGCAAAATTCAAAATCAGCCAGCGAGACACACAGGAGAACCATGGAGTCCACCCAATCGGCCATACCTGCAGGAACCTGGGAAGGCATCTCTACAACGTTATTTCGGGAAGACATAAGGCCAACTAAATCCTACAAAAAGAAAAGAAGAGTGGATTACTTAAAAACATCTCGGACATGGGTCAAAACATCTCGACGGGCGGATAAACCAAAAAGGGAAAAACCCCAAGACTCAAGATAAAAAGTCTTGGAGCATCCTTTGGAGGCAGTAAACAAAGAAATGTCTTCAAATCATTTCTACAGTCTACATCTCGGCACTCAACAAAATAAAATCCAGAAAAGAAAACAAAGAAAGCAAAAAACGCAAAAGGTCCACCCTTCTACAGTTTATCAGGAAAAGCATTGCTTCTACAATTTACCAGCACTACTGCTACAGTTTGTCAGAACACCAAAAAAGGCCAAAATGGAAAAACAGCAAAGGCACGAACTTTTCAAAATCAAGCAAAAATCATCAGCCAAAGGCACAAACAGAAACGGCGGTAACATGCAAAAGGAAAAAAAGATTCAAGCAAACAAAAGATTCGCACTGAAAAAGAGAAAAAAACCAGAGCATGCAACAAGTCAAGCACGATAAAAACAAGAAAGATCCAAACTTTCTCCAAAAGGAAGATCAAAAGGAAAACCCCATCGCAAAATCAGAAATAAACGAGGAAACACGAAATGAGACTAACCTGGAGAAAAGAAGAAAACCTCGAAGAAAGCTGAAAAGCAGAAGCAACAAAGCCACCCCCTCAAAGAGGAAGAATGCGAAGACAGAAGGAAAAAATGTGGAAATAGCCCTCTTCCAAAAACGCAGTAGTAGAACAGACGTCACAAAGAAGAAACTACAAACTCTGGGCAAGAAACAGAAAATGAAAGAGTAAAGGAAGGAGTTACGGAGAAGAAGTGAAGAAGAGAAACCGTTTTTTGATTAAAGATATTCAAAATAAAAGCCAAGGGAGAATGGGGAAATTAATGCCAATTAAATGCGGATGTTAAAACCGCTTGCGTTCCCAAAAAAAGCGCAAATACAAAGGTGCGCGCTTTTAGAGGAAAACGTTCTACATTCAAAAAAGACTCTACAAATAAAGGAATCGACAAAATGCTTGAGTTCGACTTCACTGAAGAAAGGACCAAAGTCAAAGACTCGGCCTCGAAAAAGAAGATCGAGCTCAAGCAGGGGCACTGTTCATACTCTGGATCGAGCTGTCCGACCCGGATGTTCTACAGACAAAGCGACCGACCTCTTCAGGTCAGGACAACCCGACCTCTTCTCAAAGAGCTCGGACAAGTCACAGGAAAGCCCAAACAAAGGGCCCAAATAGAGGAACACGTCCCAAATCCAAGGGCAGCCCAAGCCCGTAGAGATAAAGGCAGTTCCCTTAAAGATGACCTCATTAAAAGATAAGATAAAGATAAGATAAAGATAACTAACTTATCTTATCCATAGGAGGCCACATCTCACCATTATAAATACACTGGAGCACCCAGGTATAACTCATACTCTGATTCTACTCAATACCTGCTTAATACCCTTGCTAACTTAAGCATCGGAGTCCCTTGCAGGTACCCCCCACCCTCCGGGGACGAAGGATCAGCACCACCACCAAGTCCAACAAGTCGGACACACCAGCTCCGGCCGCTGCACACCTGCCGGACACGTCGGCTCCGACCAACACAGAAGATCTCGTCCGAGATCGACCTATAGTTTCAGGTAACCCTCGGAACAATTTCCTTTAATCCAAACATAGCCTCTGGTGAATTATCCCGCGCTTATTCGAAGACAGAAACTACCACAACCCCCCGGAGGCGGCACAACCACAGCACAGCACCGCACCGCACCAACACACACATCATGGAACCCATAATCCTTTTTGACGAAGATGACCCTTCAACGCCGTTTCCGAAATAATCCAAGAAACGCCGAACCGAATCGGCACCTAACCAGGCCATTTTTCTCGTCGAGGATGACCCGACCCCACAAAAACCCCAGCTACAACACGGTGCACATTCTTCATCTACATCTTCGTTCATCGCCGAGACTCCGATGTCCCTGCAATTCGATTCTGAAGTGGCGATCATGAAATGCATTCTAATTTCTCATTCCGATCCTAATGTTAGGGTTTCCACTTGCCTGCCCAATAACCTCTCCGGTTAGTTTTGCAGCTATTTCTGAAACCTTAGAGTTACTCATTCTTTATTAATCAGTATTTTGAAGGTGCTGGAAATCGTGTAACGCTTATTCACTTGCTGCATTTTATTGTTATATTAGAATTTTACACTTCTGATTTATGTGTTGTTTTGATCCACTACTGCTTGTTTCAAATATGAAATATCTTATTAACAAAACTGGGCTTGTATGTTGTGGGGGTAATTGTTGTTCTTTCATCGTTTAAAGTTTTGGTTTCAATGAAAACATTTAGTTGAACGGTATCTTCATTGTCTGATTGTTATTCAGGAATTAGTCAAATGATATATTTGGATTCAGATAACGAGTCGAAAAATTTTGCTCTGCGCAATTGTGACGAGAATGAAACAAGGGGCCCGCATTGGATCTTCCTGGTTCAGGAGGTTCAAGATGGAGTTCAAATTTGATTGGATCTGGAAGTTCTCCTGGTACATGCTTGTTGAAAATTTGCTTGTTTTTTCATGACCTGAAATGCTGTGTTTATTTGCTAATGTTATTTGATAACTCCAGAGAGACATTCATTGGAAACTATGGAGATGCACATATCAAGTGGAAATGATACTCAAACTGAAAACTCTGGGGACAATCCTTCAAATCCAACATCTTCTCAATTGGTTGGTTGGCTGTTAATTCCATGAACAATTTAAATTAGTTTCTTCCTATCTTATTTGCTTTTAAATGAAAAGGGGACTTATTGCACTTATCTGCATGCATTTGAGATTATTTCTTGTGATTATGAGTTGTATGAGCTCATGTAATGACCAGGAGGAGAATGTCCAAAAGAAGAAAAGATCCAATGTTTCTGCAAAGAACACTAGCAAAGTAACGGGAAGAACAAAGATGACAAAAGAGGAAAGAAGTCGCTTGATGGAGGAGAAGAAACTACAAAAGGAAGTATGTGTTATGGAGCTCTGATTTATATTTTATGTCATTTATGGTTCAATTTATAATGCATGAAAAAATCCTGTGTACAGCAAGAGAAGTTAAGAAAAGCAGCACTTAAAGCTGAAGCTGCAGAACTTAAAAAATGGAGAAAGAAAAGCAGAAGTGGGAAAAAGGGAAGTTTGCCACAAATTCCATTGTAGCAGAAATTGACACGATGGTAGTTGAATCAGGATCAATTGGAGGCACATTGACGATACCAGAATGCTTAACTTCATGATAAACTTCTTTCATATTATTTAATTATGTTTGTTACTCCTCTTGCTTATCCGAATCCATAATTACATAATAAGTTTTGATGTAATTTCTCAATTATGGATGTTTTGTCATAAAACTTCTATTCTCTTGCTTCAGGACATCTGCTTACTAGATTTTATGAAAAAGGGCTTAAATACCAGATTACATCAAATCCCATCAAAGGGTCAATTTTATGGCATATGGAAGTTCCAGAACAACTTTCACAGGTAAGAAATTCCTTTATTTCATCTGCAAGGACTAAACAAATTAAGCATTTCTCTTACAGTAATCTGTATAATTTGTTTTCTATCATGTTTTTTAGTGTATCCCGTTTTTTGTTAGGTGTTTTTTGCTTACAATGTTTATTTTATTATAATTTCTAAAAGAAAAATTTTTTGCTCTATTTTTCTAGTTTATGACCCTCAGCTTTGTTAAACTTATTCCCCCTATTTTCTCTTATGCTGGATAGATATGAATATGAATATGAATTTTATATATTATTTGCAGCATTCAACTAAAAGAATTGAGATTTCATATGTGTTACTGGTTTATGAAGCTAACAAATTTTGTAGCCTCATCACAAATGATTCTCTTTGGGGTCATCTCTCTAGCATTCAAAGTCATAATCCATCCTATGCAGTTTGTTATCTCACCAATAGATTGATGGCTTACATTAATAAAAGGTGAGTTATATATTGTATTTTCCTTTGTTCATCAATTTAGGTAGCAATTGGTTGCATTTATAGTTTTGTGCATAGCATTTTGTTTGTAAATTTTTTAATGTGTGCACATGCAGATGTGGTATAGAAATGCTGATCTAAATCTACTTCATTTGTTCATAATCTAGACTTCGTAATTTTACTATTTAGAATATGATTTGTATGTAAGAGAATTCATGTTTCCTTTTTTTATCTAATATGATGGTTTGACATGTAAGTGGAGTTGGTTGTATATTATTAAGGAAAATCAGTCAGTTTAAGATTGGTTCCCCTTGCTTTCATTCTGGTTCTTGACCTGCTTATTGATGAACTATAATTTCCTTTTCTCGACAATATTTCTTTGTTGTAACATTTGCGAAGAACAGAATTATTTTAATAAAAAATGGAAAGATTATTCTATGCCATTAAATTCATGGAGACATGGACTGAAGATTGTAACTTAGATGAATGGAATAATGTAAGTTAACCGGTCGGTCTCTTTTTAATTTGTTATTACCATTTTATGTTACTTTGACACATTAAACAACGTGCTGATATTTTAAACACTATACAGGAAATGCTTCTGTCAATGAGACGAGAGATGATGTTGGATATTGTCATAGGCGCACACAATGAATCAATTGAGCAGGTGCGATCTTTGTTGGAGCAAAGTGATAGATGTGTACACCGTAACCGTCAAAGAAACAAGAAAAATGTGGTTAAATCACCATTCACTGCACAAAAGACAAGGACATTGATGAAAAGAGCGGGAGGATTACCTGTGAGGAAGAACTGGAAAGGAAGAAAGCAATAGATGCACTTAGTTTTCAAACCATACATTCATTTTTTGTCGGGTTGCATTTGTATCTATGGAGTGGAGTTTTGTTACAACAGACTTCCTATATTTTCTTGGCAAATAACATTTATATGGTATTTTTTTTATCAAATCGTCTGATTTTCTTGCATCATGTTAACGCTGCCTAAAAGCTAATAGTAAAGAACAACACAGGTAATAAGAGTATCCATCTACATACATGTTGAATCACAACAAATAATAGAAATAACCATCCGCTAACCTATTAAATCGAACATCCACCTTATACTACTTGTATCTAATCGCACAATCCATGATAGCCCTATTAGAAATAACCATCGGGGCACCAATAGAAATAACCATCCGCTAACTTATTGAATCGAACATCCGCATTATAATACTTGTAACTAATAACACACAATTCTTAATCCTGTTAGAAATAACCATCCGAGAACCAATAGAAATAACCATCCTTTAACTTATTGAATCGAACATCTACTTTATACTACGTGTAAATAATCACACACACGATGCTAAGCCTATTAGACGTAACCATTTAGACACCATAAAAATAGCCATCTGTTACCATACTAAATCAAACATCCAGCCCTTGCAACTCGTAATTGATCACACACACAATCACAATCATATTACAAATAACCATCAAGGAAACAATAGAAATAACTATCCACTAACATACTAAATCGAACATCCAGGCTACACTAATAGTAACTAGTAACTCACAATATCTTAAACATGTTACAACTAACCATCCGAATACCAATAAAATCAGCCATCCGATTACCTACTAAAACGATCATCCAAACATTACTACTTGTAAGTACTCACACACAATATATCGAGACTATTTCAAATAATCATCCAGATACCAGTAAAAATAACCATTCGATATCCTACTGAATAGAACATCAAGGTTATACAGCATGTATTCATCTAGACATTATTCTATAACAAGTCAAACCACATCACATAAAAAATATAAACACGCTGGCCACGTGCACGTAGCAAGAAGCTAAGGCCATGAAATATCAGTTTCATAAATTTTTTACCATAGACAACCCAAATAAAAACATAACCATCAAACATACATATTGAGTTGTAACACATAACAAAAGGGACCTCTAATATAACATAATAGATTATGAGTTGTAACACATAACACTCTAGGTATTGTCGAAAGAGTTTAACAGGGACATGAATCCACCAACTCCTTGCTGAGCAATCTGCTGAGTGGAAGCATCCAAATCTTTATTTGCAGCAGATTCTACACGATTATCCTGAAAGAAACAAACTTAAACAAAACCAAGTCACTATCGACATAATAAAAAATGTAGTTAAGGTGAAGTTTTAATTTAATTCTGATACATACCTTGCTTAAAATCTTTCGCTTTCTATGCATGGATTTTCTGATCGATTTATCCAACTTATATCCGAGTCTTTTACCTTTTAGACGACCCTTTTTTGGTTACCTTTTATGGGCTCTGAATGTCTTCTGTGTCCAACACGGATGAAGTGTCTGTGGCAATGCCATTGTGTGCATTAGCAACGGTCTTATTCCGCATCTTGGCACAATAATCTACTAGCTTGGCCCTTGCATCATCCAAAGTAACATGCAACACGTCTGCTTCATCGTCACAATCCACAAATTCCTGCTCAATGTTGTAGAAATGTGCACACAACCCTCTGAATATATTGTGGCTTTCATCTGAACGTCTAACGTCGTGGCTACTCTTAATGTAGGTATGCTTGCGCTTTATATTCTTGCTCCAACGAGTTAGAACATAGCAGGAAGGCACCTCGTTCACTTTGTAAGATGAAAGTACTATAAGACAGTGGCGACACAATATACCTGCACTTTCGAACAAGTTGTAATCACATCGAACCGCGTGAGTTAAATGGTCAAAATGGACGTCATACGTAACATACCGGGTCGTCTCATAGACTAATATTTCCTCTTTCACCTTTACCCAAGCCGAGTCACCCTGTTCATAAACGGCATGAATAGTGCAATTAGCCTTCTTGCTAAATTCCGTTTGGACATCCCTAAACATCTCGTTGGTATACTCTTGTTGAAATCGTCTCTTAATAGCTGATCTAGTTGTACATGGGATTAGACCTCTCGAGTCTGCAGCATCATCCTCTAGTTCCTTCTCCTCAAATAGATCTAAAAAACAAAAAAACCCACCAAAAACAAAGCCATGCATAAGGAACATATTTTCAGAACAGAATACACGAACACAACAACATCTAAGCACTTACGACACATGATTTTACTTAAAAGACACGAACCTGATAGCCATCTGTTGTGATGTAAGTTGAACTCATCAATGAACTCAACCCAATGATCCTCAAAATCCTCAACCGACTGAGAGTTCCATATAATATGATTCAAATCAGCATTCAACTCTCTAAACCTAGCATAACCTCCAAGTTTATTCTGTATCTTTTTTGTTATATGCCATATACACCAACAGTGGCGTGTTTTGGGGAGGACATTTTTAATTGCACCAAACATAGACTTACATTGGTCTGTGATGATATCTTGCGGTGTAATTCCCACGCACTTCAACCATTGTGTGAACACCTACTCAAAACTCGGGATCTGCTCGCTGCCTAACAGAGCACAGCCTAGCAAAGTAGACTTACCATGGTGGTTTATACCAATGAAAGCAGCGAACGACAATCTATGCCTAAAGGAAGAACAACCATATTTAGAAACATCCAACTAATAAAAAATAATAAAATAATTAAATAACGTGAATGTAAATACATTTTACCGGTTCGTGCTATATGTGGTATCAAATGACACCACGTCTCCATAGTATTCATAAGACGCCCTACACCTTGCATCCACCCAAACTGCACTCGTAAACTTATAATCGTCATCCACATTCACTACGTAAAAGAAGTTCGGATTTAACTCCTTCATTCGCATGAAGTAATTCAACATCTCCTTGACATCTGCGTTGACAATTGTGGATCAGAGTCTTGATGAAATGTAATTCCTGACGTCTTCCTCTGAGAAGCCCAAGTTCGAAGGCCCATCAACTTCATTGGCCAATGCTAGAAAGGTCTTGTTGGGTCGAATGCCCACCTCATCATTAACCTCAATGATGCACTTCGCATGCATTGCCAACTCCCTATTCTCGTGGTAGTACACCGCCTTCTTAGTTGAACACGGGTGCGAGTGATTTAATTCAACCTTCAACAAGACCCAATCTTTCTTTTTCCTGTCAAACTTTCCATATATTCTTGCTCTGCACCCCACAGCTACAATCGTGTTCTTCCATGTGGGTGCTTTGACACGAGACCCTCGAAAACCCTCCCGATTGCAATGAATAGATTGGTTGATTGGTTGCTTTGTCATCCTATCAAAATTTGTGACCCGTATCTTACTTATGAAGCCAACTTTCTTTGCGTAGCTCGCATAAAAATAATGGGCCAGCTTCAAATGCTCAAACCGCATCCCAACTCTTGGTATTTCGTCTTGAGCAAGGAAACTATGATCCAGTAATTGCGAATCAGTTCAAAACAGACATCATTTGATGAACACGATGATTAATGGTCAATTCAAAGATGCGGTTAAGGAGAAAACAACAACAAACTAGAGTCCAAACCCCATCAACAAGATTTGTGTCATCACATCCCAACTCAGTAATGTCCGTACATTCTATGACCTACAATCAAACATATACAAAGTAAATAGATACTATAATAAAATATCAACTAAATAGATTTTATTAATACTCTATCTAAAAATATGATAATAAAATTTATTAATATACATGAATTAAAAGAAATCATAACAATGAGATGTATACTCATACAAAGTGGCACCTAACTAGTTAATTTAATATTAATTATTTATATAAAGAATGCATAAGTCCACCACATATAAAATATAACTACACAAACTAAAAGAGAGTCTTTTACTATGATGTGAAAAGTCTCGTTATTAACTCCTATAATTTTCTTACATATTTGGCCACATTTGTTAGTGCATGCATGGAACGGGAGCATACGGATGGGGATTCTTAACATTCTAGTCACAACCATGGGCAAAATTTTTTCATTTAACATTAAATATATATTGAAAACATTTTAGGGTAACATATTAAAAAGGTAATGTAACAATTTATCAACTCCAGTAAATAAATTTCCATCTTCATCTTCTTTAGAACTTGAACTATGGTTCATTGTAACAAGTTATAAAAACCTAACAAGCAAGCAAGCTGTAGCTAGTAAATAGTAACCGCTAACCAGTACGTAGTATTATGACATCCCACCATTCTACAAATGTAATTCTTTTTAAACAGAAAAAATTGAAACTAATTTTTTTAGGGGATCATCCAATTATATATTACACTTTCACTAATTACTACATGGACGGACAAGAACACCATCTAAATTTTACCTTTTGTAAAAGAATATCATTATGGGTTAAGAATGTTGATCTTATAATAACCATCTAATTTATATGAAAATAAACATACGTCCAAAAAAAACAACATACATTGGTTACCTTGTCCGACTGTTCACTTTTCCCGTCGAACGAATTGAAAAGGTTGTCGATCGAATGCGTGGTAATGTTATCGGTGAAAGAATCTGGCGCGAGACAAATCGGTTCAACGGAATTATCCTCCATTCAAATGGCTGTGAGAGGTCACGTACGTATAAAATGGGAGTCGCAACTCTCCCGTGTATTACACCGGATCAGTCGGTGACGACGAGGGTGCAATGGTGGACGCGGTGGGCTGCAGGGGCTGCATAGTGTGTGAACGCGGTGACCTACGGGGGGATGCACCGTGCGCGGGTTGTGGGCTGTCGGGAAAAAAATTTTTTGTCACTTGGGGGCTGGTCGGACGTTGGCGCAAAGGGAGGCGGCGTCGGTTGTGGGTGCGCGGCAATGGCTGGCTTCGTTGTGGGGAAGGTCCACTGAGAGAGAGAGAGGAGATATGTTGCGAGAGGAGAACGTATAACTGTTCAGTATTCAAAAACCTGATTTTTTAAAATTTGAAAAATGATTATTATTATAATTAAATTAATCAAATAATTAATTAAATTTATGATTAATTTACTATTATAACCCCATTATTCATATTGTTTACCAGTATTATTATTTACCTATATTTTTCTATTTTTATTGACATTTATATTTTGAAATTAATAAAAAATAAATAATTTATATCAGTAGTAAATTAAATTAGATTGGTTCGATTTATTGTGTTTGTATCCAAGATTCTGAAAATCGGACCGGATCAGCCGGTTCGACCGGGTTAATCGAAAATCGGTCATCTAGCCGGTCCGGATGACTCAGAACCGTCTTGTAAAAAACTGATGGAAAAACCGGCCGAACCGGGGTTAACTGGCAAACTGGGTGAACCAGTCTGATTTTTCAAATCAACGGTTTTTCATTATCCATCAAAACGGCGTCCTTTTGACGTCGAGAAAAAAAATACTTACTATATTAGTGACCAATGTTCTGAAAATCGGACCGAACCGGCCGATTGAACCGGTCTGACCACAAACTGGTAGCTTAGGCGGTTCGGTTTATTAGTACCGGACACAAACCATTGAACCGGCCGAGAACCGGCCGGTCAAACCGGACCGGAACCCGGCCGGTTTACTAGAAACACGCCGTTTCCTTTGTTTAAAGGAAAAAAAGGGATTGCACGACGTTTGGATCCCTTCTCCAACTCCTTCCTTACTCCTTAGTCATCCGCAAAATGCCCTAGCCTCCACCAAAAAAAGCAAACCCTAGCCTCCACCAAGCTTGTCGCAGTCTGTCGGAGTGAGAGACTGCTGCTGCCGCCTCCGTCGCACTCAAGAACTTCCGTCTTCGTGCTATGGGCGTTCGTTACTTCGCTCTTACCATCCCCTGTTCGCTCTCATCAGTCACCTGTTCGCTCTCCATCCCCTTTTCGCTCTCATCAGTCGCCTGTTCGCCGTCGTCCATTGTGCTCAACCGCTCTCCGTCGTCCGTCGAAGGTCAATGTTCACTGCTGGTGCTTGTTCTTCATGCTTGTTCTTCACTAGTAGTGACCCACCCACCCAACCCATCCATTTCCTCTTCCATTTTCGAACCCTAACCCATAGCTGCGCTAATTTTCTATTCCATTTTCGAACCCTAACCCGGCAACAAGCTCCACAATCGACGCCGGCAGAAGGAACTCCAACGGGCAGAAGGAACTCCCGGTCGCGGATCGAAGCTGCTGTCAGCGGCGTCGTCATCTAGTCGTCTGAACTCTGGTGCTTCTGGCGTCGGTGTCGTCTGGTCGCCCTGGTCGTCGGTGTTGTCTGGTCGCCCTGGTCGTCGGCGCCGTCGTTCTGGAACTCAGGCCTTCTTGCTCTCTGCCACGGTGAGTTCTTGGGTTTTTGAATTAATTTTTTTATTTTGTTAATTAACTATATGAATTGTTTGTTGGAAGATTGTTAGTTCAATTGTCTTGTTAATTATATGAATTGATGGCTTGATGCAGAGTTCTTCTTCTGCTTTTCAGTTTTTTTTTTTTGTTAATTATATGACTTAAACATTCTTTAATTCTGAATTTGCTTAATATAAATTTGATATAAGTTCAATTTTGGATTCTGGATTTTGAATGCTATATAGAATTGATACAATTTTGGGACTCTGGATTTTGAATGCTACATTGACTTTTGCTGAATTTAATTCTGGATTTTAAATGCTGTGTGAATTGATATAATTCCAAGGCAAATATTTTCTCAGATCTTTCTTTTCTTATACAGAGCCAACAATGCATATGATGTATCAAGTTATTGCTAGAGAATTGAATTAAAATTCAGTTTCTGTTCAAAGTTTTGCTTCTGCTGCTTTTTATCCTGTTATTTTAAATCCTTATATTTCATGTAGGCCTAGAAAAGTTCAGGTATCCACATTGATGCTCATTTGTGTCAACAGCATCAAAATGGTCCTTTAATAATCAATTTTTTGTTCATCAAGCACCAATTTTATGTTTTTGAGGTCTAATTTTATGGAGAAATGTAACAGATTGATAGTGAAGAGACAATTAGATGTCTCATATATCTTTGGGACTAATTTGACCATTTTAGTAATATATATAAATTGATGATCAATTTGATGTCAAATGCATATTCGAAGGACCAAATAAACTTTTGATTATTTGAAGGGCTTACTCATGTTTTGAGCTGAACTCCTTTTGTTTATTTATTTATTCTTTTTAAATGTATTACCTTGATGTTGTGTATGACATTGGGACATAACGATTTTGATGTTGCATTGCAATCACAGTTAAAGAACATAGCTTACTATGCTTGTGTTAGAATGAGAAATTGTCATTTTTAATTTTAAGGGTTAATGATGCTTGCTGCAGAAAAGTTTCATTTTGATTATTTTGGGTGTTTCTTTACTTTGGCTACTTCTTGTTGTTGGATCCAAATTTACAGACATATCACTTTTGTTTTGGCTGCAAACTTTATATATACAAGTGCATAAAATTCTAACATCCTTACCAAACAAAAGTTTATTAATTAAACCGGTTCAACCACGGTCGACCCCGGTTGAACCAGACCGGTTCAATGACCGGTCCGGTTCTTGCAACCTTGTTTGTATCAATAGTAAATATAACGTAAATCTAGTCGAATTAATTCGATTTATTCTTTGATGTTTAATTCGATTTATTCTTTGATGTTTTCTTGTGATGGACTATTTGTGATGTTTGGTCTGATAATAGGATTTATCATTTATCCAGTTTTGTGCTTAATCGGGATATGATTTCCTTTGATCCAAACATAGTCTCTGGTGAATTATCCCGCGCTTATTCGAAGACAGAAACTACCACAACCCCCCGGTGGCGGCACAACCACAGCACAGCACCGCACCGCACCAACACACACATCATGGAACCCATCATCCTTTCTGACGAAGATGACCCTTCAACGCCGTTTCCGATCCAATCCAAGAAACGCCGAACTGAACCAGCACCTAACCAGACCATTTTCCTCGTCGATGACGACCCGACCCCACAGAAACCCCAGCTGCAACACGGTGCACATTCTTCGTCTACACCTTCGTTCGTCGCCGAGACTCCGATGTCCCTGCAATTCGATTCTGAAGTGGCGATCGTGAAATGCATTCCAACTTCTCATTCCGATCCTAATGTTAGGGTTTCCACTTGCCTGCCCAATAACCTCTCCGGTTAGTTTTGCAGCTATTTCTGAAACCCTAGAGTTACTCATTCTTCGTTAATTAGTATTCTGAAGGTGCTGGAAATCGTGTAACGCTTACTCACTTGCTGCATTTTATTGTTACATTGGAATTTACACTTCTGATTTATGTGCTGTTTGGATCCACTACTGCTTGTTTCAAATATGAAAGATCTTATTAACAAAACTGGGCTTGTATGTTGTGGGGGTAATTGTTGTTCTTTCATCGTTTAAAGTTTTGGTTTCAATGAAAACATTTAGTTGAACGGTGTCTTCATTGTCTGATTGTTATTCAGGAATTAGTCAAATGATATGTTTGGATTCAGATAACGAGTCGGAAAATTCTGCTTTGCGCAATTGTGATGAGAATGAAACAAGGGGCCCCGCATTGGATCTTCCTGGTTCAGGAGGTTCAAGATGGACTTCAAATTTGATTGGATCTGGAAGTTCTGCTGGTACATGCTTGTTGAAAATTTGCTTGTTTTTTCATGACCTGAAATGCTGTGTTTATTTGCTAATGTTATTTGATAACTCCAGAGAGACATTCATTGGAAACTATGGAGATGCACATATCAAGTGGAAATGATACTCAAACTGAAAACTCTGGGGACAATCCTTCAAATCCAACATCTTCTCAATTGGTTGGTTGGCTGTTAATTTCATGAACAATTTAAATTAGTTTCTTCCTATCTTATTTGCTTTTAAATGAAAAGGGGACTTATTGCACTTAGCTGCATGCATTTGAGATTATTTCTTGTGATTATGAGTTGTATGAGCTCATGTAATGACCAGGAGGAGAATGTCCAAAAGAAGAAAAGATCCAATGTTTCTGCAAAGAACACTGGCAAAGCAACGGGAAGAACAAAGATGACAAAAGAGGAAAGAAGTCGCTTGATGGAGGAAAAGAAACTACAAAAGGAAGTATGTGTTATGGAGCTCTGATTTATATTTTATGTCATTCATGGTTCAATTTATAATGCATGAAAATCCTGTGTACAGCAAGAGAAGTTAAGAAAAGCAGCACTTAAAGCTGAAGCTGCAGAACTTAAAAAAACGGAGAAAGAAAAGCAGAAGTGGGAAAAAGGGAAGTTTGCCACAAATTCCATTGTAGCAGAAATTGACACGATGGTAGTTGAATCAGGATCAATTGGAGGTACATTGACGATACCAGAATGCTTAACTTCATGATAAACTTCTTTCATATTATTTAATTATGTTTGTTACTCCTCTTGCTTATCCGAATCCATAATTACATAATAAGTTTTGATGCAATTTCTCAATTATGGATGTTTTGTCATAAAACTTCTATTCTCTTGCTTCAGGACATCTGCTTACTAGATTTTATGAAAAAGGGCTTAAATACCAGATTACATCAAATCCCATCAAAGGGTCAATTTTATGGCATATGGAAGTTCCAGAACAACTTTCACAGGTAAGAAATTCCTTTATTTCATCTGCAAGGACTAAACAAATTAAGCATTTCTCTTTACAGTAATCTGTATCATTTGTTTTCTATCTTGTTTTTTGGTGTATCCCGTTTTTTGTTAGGCGTTTTCTGCTTACAATGTTTATTTTATTATAATTTCTGAAAGAAAATTTTTTCGCTCTATTTTTCTAGTTTATGACCCTCAGGTTTGTTAAACTTATTCCCCCCCCCCCCCCTCTTTTTTTCTCTTATGCAGTATTCAACTAAAAGAATTGAGATTTCATATGTGTTACTGGTTTATGAAGCTGACAAATTTTGTAACCTCATCACAAATGATTCTCTTTGGGGTCATCTCTCTAGCATTCAAAGTCATTATCCATCCTATACAGTTTGTTATCTCACCAATAGATTGATGGCTTACATTAATAAAAGGTGAGTTATATATTGTATTTTCCTTTGTTCATCAATTTAGGTAGCAATTGGTTGCATTTATAGTTTTGTGCATAGCATTTTGTTTGTAAATTTTGTAATGTGTGCACATGCAGATGTGGTGTAGAAATGCTGTTCTAAATCTACTTCATTTGTTCATAATCTAGACTTCGTAATTTTACTGTTTAGAATATGATTTGTATGTAAGAGAATTCATGTTTCCTTTTTTTTTTTTATCAAATATGATGGTTTGACATGTAAGTGGAGTTGGTTATATATTATTAAGGAAAATCAGTTAGTTTAAGATTGCTTCCCCTTGCTTTCATTCTGATTCTTGAACTGCTTATTGATGAACTATAATTTCCTTTTCTCGACAATATTTCTTTGTTGTAACATTTGTGAAGAACAGAGTTATTTTAATAAAAAAAGGAAAGATTATTCTAAGCATAATAATTATATGATGACAAGGAAGTGTTAAGTTGTCATCAAATTAAAGAGTTGGCAGTGGATATTTTAAGAAATCAATTAAAAATAAATAATGATGCATGCATGCATGGTTTAGATATTTAGAAAGTAGTGGTTGTAATAAAAATATATGTATGATATTTGTAATCATCACTGCCTTACTCTTCATATATATGTGTTATGGGTAGTGCTCAGAGTGTGTGCACAATTAAGAATAAAAGAGTGTGAGTGAGCAACAAGTATAAAAGAGAGTGAGTATATGTCTAATAACGAGGTGTGTGTATTTGTCAGAGTGAGAGAGTGAAACTAAAGTGAGTTAGTGAGTGTAATACATTTTTAGTGAGTGCATGTGTTATTTTATACACGTATAAAAGATTGTTATAATTTTCTTCTTGTAATTGAGAATTTGTAATTTTTCATAGTCATAATATTCTCAAAATTGTTTAAAGATAAATTATTGTGATCAGTTCCATCCCGTTTCTCATCTTCAAATTTTAGTTGCGTTATTCTGTTAGTTCCGTTACTTCCGTTACTCTGGTACCCAACAACATTGATTTGCATGATCTTTTAGGGAACAGGAAAAGTACAAGAATCCTGATAAATTATTGTGATCAGTTCCATCCCGTTTCTCATCTTCAAATTTTAGTTGCGTTATTCTGTTAGTTCCGTTACTCTGGTACCCAACAACATTGATTTGCATGATCTTTTAGGGAACAGGAAAAGTACAAGAATCCTGATAAATATAGCAGTTGGAGGCGTCCGCCTGTTGAGGAGGTTGAGGAACTGATCTTTTACCAGAAATAAAGTCTTATTTTGAATCTTCACCTCTGATCCTTGTTTGAACATCTACTTTGTGTTAAATTGCCTTGTAGGTGCTTGCAAAATTAGCAACTCATTTCACCAAAGTTCATTCCAGGCAGTGTGTGGATGAGGCTGAACTGGCTGAACATGTTGCTGGTTTGACAACCAGCCTGGCATCTTGTCAATTTAGGTACTTTACCAGTTTACCCCATTGTTCTTTAGAAATACAGTTAATCCCCTCCCCTCCCTCCTCCCTCCCTCTTCCCCCTTCTTTTTCCATCCCACACACCAAAAGAAAAAGAGGAGTTAAAATGCCGGTTATTTGTTGATTTTAACTGCAGAAAGAAGTTAACTCGATTATCTGTGAGTGCAAATGGAGCCCTTGTTCCAAAGGACAGTGTTGATCGTAATTTAATAAAGAAATCGTTGTGGTGAGTGATTTTTACATCTTTTTATTATATAAGGAAATGCTAAGAACCTCTTATTAGCAAGTGCATGCTAGTCATTCAGTTATATTATCACGTTCCTCACTTTGGCTTCTATGAATAGGTTAAAAGCTTTGGTTGCTATCCCCAAGGTTCAGCCTCGATTTGCTATTGCTATTTGGAAGAAATACCCAACCATGAAGTCCTTGTTAAGCGTTTATATGGATCCAAGCAAATCGGTATGTTTTGTTTATTGTCCTTTTTTTTTTTTTTTATACGTGTTTCAGTATGAAAATGCGAGACTTGTATTGTGACAGGAGCATGAGAAGGAGTTTTTACTTAAAGACCTGACAGTAGAAAATCTGGTTGGCGGCGACAGAAGATTAGGTGAGGTTTGTTCAAAGAGAGTGTATAGAATTCTAATGGCGCAAAGCGGAAGCATTCAAACCGACGACATTGAGGATGGTGCTGATTTCTTTGCGCGTCAATCATAAAACGCAATAGAGCTTTCTAATCTTTTTGGGTCGGAATATGTAAATCCCTATTTAAGAAAGGGTATCAACATGGGAATGCATTTGTCATTTTTAAATGAATTGTGTCAAGTGTACATAATAGATCTTGGTTTGGACTCAATTTAAACTAGCATTTTAATTTTACAGTTTTGATCAGAGCAAGCTAAGGTTTTGCACAGAACGTTAAGAACGTATATAACAAACCATAAAGCCTAAAAGCCACATACTCAATAAGGAGTAGTTACGTTGAAACCTTATTGACGCCTATTATTCTGCTCTAGAAACTTGGAAGATGGCCCATGGCCATGAAGGTGAGGATGAGGGTGGCGCGCTTGCATGTTTGTTGCATCATGATTGCTGGAATAGACGTTGCCAAGTCATTGCACTTGATGGTGCTTCTACTTGTTGATGAGAACCATAACTATGATGAGGTTGATACTGCTGACTACTCTGAACTGATGAGGTCCCTGCAGAATTATCATAATAGATACGAAGAGGCCTCGGAAAAGATTGTCCCTGCCAACTAAGTTCCCCAAGCATGTTAGCATTCTGCTGCTCAGTAATGTTGTTTTGGACGCTCAAAATCTTCGGCGGGGTTAGAGGCTGATAACGAGGTGCATCACCATGGTTTTGAACAACACGATAAGTCGATAATAATAATAAGCAGCGGCAGCAGGTCCTTTTCTCGTGACAGGCACAACTTGATTTGATGGCATTGGCATATTGTGGAATTCATTCTCTCTGGCCAGTGACATTTGCCATCGGTAACAATCCTTCTTGTCTTCCTTCATAATCATATCCACATTTGAATTATCAGAAAGCTTCATACGTGTATATTTGATTCCAAGGACAATGCAAAACATAAATTCAATAGTAAAACTATCTAATGAAATATAGGTAGGTATGTAGGTAAAGATACAAACAAGCACTAGCTAGACGGTTTATGATTCTTGAAACCCTAACAGCAACATATCTTTTTCATTTTTTCTCCCCTAAGCATGACCAACCTGAGTTAAGCCATTGTCGTTGACAACTGGATGATGAGATTCAGGAGATGATCCATTAACTGTTGTTCCCTTGTTGCTGCCATTATTATCATTATTATTAACAGGTTCTTGCTCCTTTGCGACAGAAGAGGAGTCTTTGGTTCCATGCGGATTTCCGCAATTCGCACATCGACACTGAAGAGAGCAACGAACGTTATATCTGAAGCAACCACAATACTTTTCCATGCACTTAATCTTTTCGCAGTCGCAACCTTTGCTGCGTCTTTCTACGTTATCAACAACAGTAATCTTGGGTTCAAACGCCCGTGGATTACGCAACTCTATTTTCTTCTTCGCCTCATTCACAGAATCCTTATTCTCTTCTCTATTCAAGCAATTTTTGCAAGAACAAGAATCTTTGCAATAGTTTCCAGTTTTGAAGCATTCACAGTAGAGCTCCAAGCATTTAGTCTTTTTGCATTTGCATCCCCTATTGCCATCATTGATTGATGATGATCGCTTCTTTTTCTTGCGGCCATTATCATCATTATTATCACGTTCTTGATCATTAGCATGTTCTTGTTCCTTTGCGATCGAAGAGGAATCTTTGATTCCGTACGTATTCTTGCAACTCTTACATCCACACCGAAGAGAGCAACCAACTCCTAACCTGTAGCAAAGACAAAACTTATTCTTGCACTCTGACTTGCTGCATTTGCAATCTATTCTTTGTCTTTCTACAACAATATTGCCATCATCGATTGACGATGATCGCTTCTTTTCGTTGTTTTTGCTACCACTATGATTAGTATCCGAAGCTACGTTCATGTTTTTACCGGTGTTACTCTCAGAAGAGGCCATGATGATGAGCTAAAAAGAAGAGTGAGTGAGAGCTTCTATCTATCAAACTCAAAAATGCACGGTAGCAATATGTAATTAGTATTTCAATCATTGGCTAAAGGTAAAGATTGGGGGGAAATGGATCCTCTCCATTTTTTTTTTGTCACCGGAGAGAATAAAGTATAATCTCCTACCTTTAATTCTATAAGTGGGATCAAAAATAAATGAGAGAGAGAATACACTGAAGGGTGAGATTTTTCACTGGATACCATCCAGTTTTATTTAAATGAGGATCCACTCCCAAGATTGGGTTCTCACTTGTTAAGCCACTTCCCAAGCTAATCATAATGATCTTTTAACTTCCGTTTTTTCTTCTTTTGGTAGAAAATAAGCATATTATCTATTTATTGTTAGTTATAACTTATAACAACCTTTAAGTCTCGTCAAGAAGTCATAGGAGTTTTATAACTGATTTTATATATAGTATAAATTCTTATTCTTTTAGCAAATATGTAAATGAAAATTTGAGGTGTTTCAAAAGTAAATGAAAGTTTTTGTTTTATTTCATTTATATCATGTCACATTAGCAATTTTATTATAATCGATTCAATTCTCTTCAAATTCAAACAAGAAGTCAAGGAGGCCTATATTTGACGAGGCAAAATCAAAGGAAACAAATGTATTTTTATGTTTGGAATATTAATAATAAAATTAACTCAAGTCAATAAAACGAATAAATGAAAACATTATTACAAATACTATTTCTTTTTGACAAGTATAGTTTTTATATAAAATTCATAGTTAAAAATTATTAGAAATTAATTTAAGAGATGAGTATTGTTTTAGTCTTTAAGATTTGAAGTTAAAATTACAATCGTTTCTAATCTTTTTTTTATTTAAAATGATTCTTAATATTAAAATTATTTTTAAAATTATTTTTTTGACAATTTTATCCTTGTCTCACTAATTCTACCATCTTATCTTCATGACCCCAATTCTATCTTCATCTTCGTCAACCTAATTAAATTAGCTATCATACTCTTCTTTTAAGTTACACGCATACATTTAAATGAAAAAGAAAGAGAGAGAGAAAAGCAAAGAGGATGAACGAGAATTTGGTGGAAAAAGAAGAATAAGAGAGAAGGAGAAGGAGAAGGAACGTTGGCAAAGTTGAATGTCGTCGTCACCGATGACGCAACAAATAGAGAGAGGGGCAACATTGATCGTGGTTTCAGATCTCCTTTTTCTAGTGGCAATTTCAAAGAGGAGTCGTAGTGGCAGTTTCGGCGTGTGTATATATCATCTTCTTTTCCTTTTCAGTAGGAGTGAATGTAGATCAGATTGGATTGGATTGGATATGGTCAAAATTTCGATACGATCCACACTAAAATCATTGGATCAGATTCAATATCCGTAGTTTTTAAGCTTGGATCCGATCTGCACATTTGGGAATCGGATCGGATATTGGATATATCCGCAAAACATAAAAATATTTTTAAAAGCTTATTTTTTATTAAAAAAAACATCAATAAATTTTTTTCTACTCTTTTAAATATGTTGTTTATTTTTAAAATAATATTAAACATACTTTTCTTAAATAATAAAATTAAAATAATACAACATATATGATAATTATTAGTTAAAATAAAATATAAAAAGAATATTATTTATTTATTTTTGCGGATCCGGAGATATACGGATCGAATATGCAGATACCTATACATAAAATTCATAATCCGATCCCGATCCGATCCAATAGCCTTGCAGATCAGATCCATAACCACAAATTTTGGATTGAATTCGGATAAACACCACAGATATGCAGATCGGATCCGATCCATGAACATTCCTTTTTCGGCGCGCGCTCGATCTCTCTCTTTCTCTCCCGCTCTCCTCCCCGCGTTTCCCTCTCTTTTCAGTCCCTTTTTTTGGTGACAAATTTTCTCACCGTCACTGTCCAACTCTCTTCTTCTTCTCCTCTCTCACTAAGTTCACTACATCTCTCTTGTCTCTCTGTCCTAATTTTTTTCTTTCTTTCTTATTCTAAAAAAATATGAATTATTATGATGTTTCTACTTCTTCTTCTACTCTCTTACTCTCTTACTCTCTTACTGTGCTCACTGCATCTCTCTTTTCTCTCTAATCTAATGTTTTTCTTTTTTATTTTAAAAAAATATGAATTACTGTGATGTTGTTAAATTTGAATAATTGGATTGTAATAGATGATATTATTGGTGGTATTCTTGAATTTGATTGTTATGTTGCTCCGCCCTATTTTTTTCTTTCTTACTTTAAAAAAAATATGAATTACGGTGATGTTGTTGACTTTGAATGATTGAATTGGAATGAATAATGTTGTTGGTGGTGTTGTTCTTGAATCTGAATGTTGTATTGTTGTTACTGATGATGAATTCTTGAATTTGAATGTTGTGTTGTTGCTGATAATGGAAGAAAGGATAGTTGTGGAAAAGGAAATGACTAATAGTTCGTGGGAGTAAGTGGGTAGTGATGGCGGATGGTAGGATTGGAATAAGAACAAATATAAGGATATTTTCGTCTAAAAATTTTTGAAAGGATAATTTAATTTAAAATGCATCGTTGAAGACCATTTTAAATAGAAAAAAATAATTAAAAATTATTTTAATTTTGACTGTAAAACCAAAACAGTATTTATCTCTTAATTTAATCAAACATATCTATATCTATTTTGCTTGAATTTTGATTTAACTTCAATAGAAAATGTCAATCAAA
Organism: Arachis stenosperma; assembly: GCF_014773155.1. NCBI lineage: Eukaryota > Viridiplantae > Streptophyta > Magnoliopsida > Fabales > Fabaceae > Arachis > Arachis stenosperma. The sequence goes on from NC_080379.1 coordinate 148,206,794, forward strand.
TTTGTATCACTAATCACAATTTAAAAAACAAATACGACCTTCCTTTATGTTAATCGGCCTAGAGCTTTGCTTGAATGCAAAAAATAATTAGTTTCTATTGATGGTTAGAAAAGGTTTTGAGAAGAACAAAAAACAATAACTGTAAATAATCTAGTAAAGTTATTAGGTATGTGATGAGCGGATAATTTATACGCTTTTTGACATTATTTTTAGATAGTTTTTAGTAGGATCTAGTTACTTTTTAGTATATTTTTATTAGTTTTTAAGCAAAATTCACATTTCTGGACTTTACTATGAGTTTGTGTGTTTTTCTGTGATTTCAGGTATTTTCTGGCTGAAATTGAGGGATCTGAGCAAAAATCTGATTCAGAGGCTGACAAAGGACTGCATATGCTGTTGGATTCTGACCTTCCTGCGCTCAAAATAGAATTGTTTGAGCTACAGGAGTTCAAATGGTGCTCTCTCAATTGCGTTGGAAAGTAGACATCCAGGGCTTTCCAGCAATATATAATAGTTCATACTTTGCTCGAGTTTAGACGACACAAATTGGCGTTCAACGCCAGTTTTCTGTCCTATTCTGGCGTTAAACGCCAGAAACAAGTTGCAAGTTAGAGTCAAACGCCAGAAACAAGTTACAAACTGGCGTTTAACTCCAAGGAAGGCCTCTACACGTGAAAGCTTCAATACTCAACCCAAGCACACACCAAGTGGGCTCCGGAAGTGGATTTCTGCATTATTTACTTATTTCTGTAACCCTAGTAACTAGTTTAGTATAAATAGAAATTTTTACTATTGTACATCTATCTGGAGACATTTAGTCCTGAGATCATCTTGGTTATTTTGGTTCCCCCTCTGGGACCGAAGCCAATGAACACCATTATCATTTATGTATTTTTAACGGTGGAGTTTCTACACACCATAGATTAAGGTGTGGAGCTCTGCTATTCCTCGAGTATTAATGCAAAGTACTATTGTTCTTCTATTCAATTCATGCTTATTCTTGTTCTAAAATATTCATTCACACACAAGAACATGATGAATGTGATGATTATGTGACACTCATCACCATTCTCTCTTATGAACGCGTGATTGACAACCACTTCCGTTCTACATGAAAACAAGCTTGAATGTATATCTCTTGGATCTATCTTCAACGATTCACATCGTCTCTTCTGACAACAGAGCATCTGAGTCCGAGATCAGAATCTTCGTGGTATAGGTTAGAATCAATTGGCAGCATTCTTGAGATCCGGAAAGTCTAAATTTTGTCTGTGGTATTCTGAGTAGGATCTGGGATGGGATGATTGTGACGAGTTTCAAACTCGCGACTGTAGGGCGTAGTGATAGACACAAAAGGATAGTAAATCCTATTCCTACACGATCGAGAACCAACAGCTGATTGGCCATATGATATCTGTGCATGGTATTTTTCATCCGAGACAAGCAATCCGACAGTTGATTAACAAACCGTAGAAGACCATTTTCATTGAGAGGACGGGAAGTAGCCATTGACAACGGTGATACCCAACATATAGCTTGCCATGAAAAGGAGTATGAAGGATTGGATGAAGGCAGTAGGAAAGCAGAGATTCAAAAGGGATAAAGCATCTCCATACACTTATCTGAAATTCTCACCAACGATTTACATAAGTATCTTTATCTTTATTTTATGTTTTATTTATCTTTTAATTATTAAAACCCCATAACCATTTGAATTCGCCTGACTGAGATTTACAAGATGACCATAGCTTGCTTCAAGCCGACAATCTCCGTGGGATCGACCCTTACTCATGTAAGGTTTATTACTTGGACGACCTAGTGCACTTGCTGGTTAGTTGTACGAAGTTGTGAAAAAGAGTTGAGATTACAATTGTGCGTACCAAGTTGTTGGCGCCATTGAGATCACAATTTCGTGCACCAAGTTTTTGGCGCCGTTGCCGGGGATTGTTCGAGTTTGGACAACTAACGGTTCATCTTGTTGCTCAGATTAGGTAATTTTCTTCTTATTTTAACCATTATTTTATTTTCAAAAAGTTTTCAAAAATCTTTCAAAATTTTTCTTCTTTTTCGTTTTTCTAAAAACAATTTTCGAAAAAAAAATCCAAATTTTTTTTAATAAAATCATAAAAATAAAAAATATTTTGTGTTTCTTGCTTGAGTCTAGTGTCAAATCTTAAGTTTGGTGTCAATTGCATATTCCTATTTTTCTTGCATTTTTCGAAAATTCATGCATTGCATTCTTCATGATCTTCAAGTTGTTCTTAATGAGTCTCCTTGTTTGATCTTCATATTTTCTTGTTTTGTGTCTTTTGTTGTTTTTCATATGCATTTTTTAGAATTATTAACGTCTAAACATTGAAAATTTCTAAATCTGGTGTCTTGCATGTTTTTCTTTTCTTGAAAATTTTTCAAAAATAAGTTCTTGATGTTCATCATGATCTTTAAAGTGCCCTTGGTGTTCATCTTGACATTCATAGTGTTCTTGCATGCATCATTTGTTTTAATCCTAAACTTTTATGTGTTGAGTCATTTTGTGGTTTTTCTCTTTCCTTATTAAATTCAAAAAAATCAAAAAATATCTTTTCCTTATTTCACTCATAAGTTTCGAAATCTTTGGGTTGACTTAGTCAAAATTTTTTTAAAATAAGTTGTCTCTTGTTAGTCAAGTCAAGATTTCAATTTTAAAAATTTTATCTTTTCAAAACTTTTTCAAAAATCAAATCTTTTTCATTTTTCTTTTATATTTTCAAAAATTTTAAAAATTAATGTTCAAAATCTTTTTCTTATTTTTATTTCATATTTCCGAAAACCTTGCTAACAATTAAGGATTTGATTCAAAAAATTTTAAGTTTGTTACTTTCTTGTTAAGAAAAGTTCAATCTTTAAATTCTAGAATCATATCTTTTAGTTTCTTGTTAGTCAAGTCATCAATTTTAATTTAAAAAAAAATCAAATCTTTTTAATTTCCTTTTCAAATATTTTTCAAAATAAATTTCAATCATATCTTTTCAAACATATCTTTTTCAAATCATATATTTTTCAAAATCAATTTCAAAATCTTTTCTAACTTCTTATCTTTTCAAAATTGATTTTCAAATCTTTTTTTTCAATTAACCACTTAACATTTTGTTTTTTTTTTTTATTTTTTTATCTTTTTCAAAACCACCTAACTACTTTTCTCTCTCTAATTTTTGAAAATCACCTTCCTCTTTTTCAAAAATCTTTTTATTTAACTAATTGTTTAAACTTTTAATTTTATTCCTTTTCTTAATTTTCAAATTCTAACTAATTTTTAATATAAAAACAAAAATATTTTCCTTTTCCTTTTAATTAATTTTCGAAATTCTCTCCCTCTCATCTCTTTTTATTTATTTTATTTATTTACTAACACTTCTCCTCCATTCATAAAAAATTTGAACCCTCTCTCTCTGAGTTCGAATTTTTCTCTTTCTTTCCTCATTTTTATTCCTCTTCTCTTCTACTCACATAAAGGAATCTCTATATTGTGACATAGAGGATTCCATACTTTCTTTGTTTTCTTCTTTTTCATATGAGCAGGAACAAGGAAAAAGGCATTCTTGTTGAAGCTGATCCTGAACCTGAACGGACCTTGAAGAGGAAGCTAAGAGCAGCTAAAACACAGTACTCTGAGGAGGACCTAACTGAAATTTTTGAACAGGAAAAGGATATGGCAGCCAAACCCAACAACAACAATGCAAGGAAGATACTTGGTGACTTCACTGCACCAAATTCCAACTTCCATGGAAGAAGCATCTCAATTCCTGCCATTGGAGCAAACAACTTTGAGCTAAAGCCTCAATTAGTTTCTCTGATGCAACATAATTGCAAAGTTCATGGACTTCCATCAGAAGATCCTTTTCAATTCTTAACTGAATTCTTGCAGATCCTGTGATACTGTTAAGACCAATAGAGTTGATCCCGAGGTCTATAAGCTTATGCTTTTTCCTCTTGTTGTAAAAGACAGAGCTAGAATTTGGTTGGACTCTCAACCTAAAGATAGCCTAAACTCTTGGGATAAGCTGGTCACGGCTTTCTTAGCCAAATTCTTTTCTCCTCAAAAGCTTAGCAAGCTTAGTGTGGATGTTCAAACCTTCAGGCCGAAAGAAGGTGACTCCCTCTATGAAGCTTGGGAAAGATACAAGCAACTGACCAAAAAGTATCCTTCTAACATGCTTTTAGAATGGACCATCCTGGATATATTCTATGATGGTCTGTCTGAATTGTCTAAGATATCATTGGACTATTCTGCAGGTGGATCTATTCACCTGAAGAAAACACCTGCAGAGGCTCAGGAATTCATTGAAATGATTGCAAATAACTAGTTCATGTACACCTCTGAGAGGAATCCTGTGAATAATGGGACGCCTCAAAGGAAGGGAGTTCTTAAAATTGATGCTCTGAATGCCATATTGGCTCAGAACAAAATGTTGACTCAGCAAGTCAATATGATTTCTCAGAATCTAAATGGATTGCAAAATGCATCCAACAGTACTAAAGAAGCATCTTCTGAACAAGAAGCTTATGATCCTGAGAACCCTATAATCGCAGAGGTGAATTACATGGGTGAAGCCTATGGAAACACCTATAATCCTTCATGGAGAAATCATCCAAATTTCTCATGGAAGGATTAACAAAAGCCTCAACAAGGCTTTAATAATGGTGGAAGAAACAGGTTTAGCAATAGCAAGCCTTTTTCATCATCTTCTTAGCAACAGACAGAGAATTCTGAGCAAAGCCCCTCTAACTTAGCAAACATAGTCTCTGATCTATCTAAGGCCACTCGAAGTTTTATGAATGAAACAAGGTCCTCCATTAGAAATTTGGAGGCACAAGTGGGCCATCTGAGTAAAAGAGTCACTGAAACTCCTCCTAGTACTCTCCCAAGCAATACAGAAGAGAATCCAAAAAGAGAGTGCAAGGCCATAACCTTACTTGGTGTGGCTGAACCTAGAGAGGAGGAAGAGGATGTGAATCCCAGTGAGGAAGACCTCATGGGACGTCCTCTGGACAAAAAGGAGTTTCCATTTGAGGAACCTAAGGAATCTGAGGCTCATCTAGAGAACATAGAGATTCCATTGAACCTACTTCTGCCATTCATGAGCTCTGATGACTATTCCTCCTCTAAAGAGGATGAAGATATTACTGAAGAGCATGTTGCTAAGTACCTTGGAGCAATCATGAAGCTGAATGCCAAGTTATTTGGTAATGAGACTTGGGTGGATGAACCCCCCTCGCTCACCAATGAACTGAATGACTTGGTTAGGCAGACGTGACCTCAAAAGAAATAAGATTCTGGTAAATTCTTAATTACCTGTACCATAGGCACCATGACCTTTGAGAAGGCTCTGTGTGACCTGGGGTCAGGCATAAACTTAATGCCACTCTCTGTAATGGAGAAACTAGAAATTTTTGAGGTACAGGCTGCCAAATTCTCATTAGAGATGGCAGACAAATCCATGAAAATGGCTTATGGACAGGTTGAGGACGTGCTAGTAAAGGTCAAATGCCTTTACATCCCTGCTAATTTCATAATCCTAGATACTGGGAAGGATGAGGATGAATCCATCATCCTTGGAAGACCCTTCCTAGCCACAGCAAAAGCTGTGATTGATGTGGACAGAGGAGAGTTGATCCTTCAATTGAATGAGGACTACCTTGTGTTTAAAACTCAAGGATCTCCCTCTGTAACCATGGAAAGGAAGCAAGAAAAGCTTCTCTCAATGCAGAGTCAAACAAAGCCCCCACAGTCAAACTTTAAGTTTGGTGTTGGGAAACCACAACCAAACTCTAAGTTTGGTGTTGAACCCCCACATTCAAACTCTAAGTTTGGTGTTGGGAGGTCCCACAATACTCTGAACATCTATGAAGCTCCATGAGAACTCACTGTCAAGCTATTGACATTAAAGAAGCGCTTATTGGGAGGCAACCCAATTTTATTTATCTATGTTATTTTCTTTTTTTTAGGTTGATGATCATGTGGAGTCACAAAAACAACTGTAAAAAATAAAAAAATAAAAAATAGCATTAAAAATAGCACACCCTAGAGAAGAAACTTACTAGCGTTTAAACGCCAGTAAGGGTAGCAGAATGGGCGTTTAATGCCCAGTCTGGCACCATTCTGGGCGTTAAACGCCAGAAAAAAGCACCAGACTGGCGTTAAACGCCAGAAAGAAGCAACAAGCTGGCATTAAACGCCAGAAACAGGTTGCAGCTTGGCGTTTAACGTCAGGAAAAGAATAAAAGTTGGCGTTTAATGCTAGAAACAAGCAGCAGTCTAGTGTTAAACGCCAGGATTGCACACTAAGGGTGTTTACACGCCTAAATGGAGTAGGGATGAGAAATTCTTGACACCTCAGGATCTGTGGACCCCACAAAATCCCCACCTACCCCCCTCTCTCTCCTACCCTTCCACAACACTCTTCCCCAAATATCCCTTTTCACTCCTTCATTTTCACACATAACAAACACTCTCCTACCCCCTTGGCCGAACCATACACCACCCTCCATCTCCTCCTTTTTCTTCTTCCTCCCCTTCTTTCTTTCTTCTTTTGCTCGAGGACGAGCAAACCTTTTAAGTTTGGTATGGTAAAAGCATTACTTTTTTTCTCTTTTCCATAACCATTTATGGCACCTAAGGCCGAAGAAACCTCTAGAAAGAGGAAAGGGAAGACAAAAGCTTCCACCTCCGAGTTATGGGAGATGGAGAGATTCATCTCAAAGGTCCATCAAGACCACTTCTATGAAGTTGTGGCCAAGAAAAAGGTGATCCCTATGCAATTCAGCTGGAATTGACATAGAGGAAGATATCCTCATTGAAGAGGACAAGCCCATCACTAAGAAAAGGATGGAGCAAACAAGAGAGCCCACTCATGGACCTCAACAAGAGCATGAGGAATTCCCTCATCAAGAAATCCCTTAGATGCCTCAAGAGATACATTTTCTTCCATACAACTATTGGAAGCAACTAAGGATAGGAGCACCAAAAGTACTAAGGATGGAGCAAACAAAGGTAAGGAAGAGACATTGAGGAGCTCAAGCACTCCATAGGATCTTCAAGAGGAAGAACTAGCCACCATCACTAAGGTGGACCCGTTCTTTAATTTCCTTGTTTTTATTTTTCTATTTTTCAAATTTGATGCTTTATGTGTTATCCATGTTTTTTTTTACATGATCATTAGTGTCTAGTGTCTATGTCTTAAAGCTATGAATAATTCCATGAATCCTTCACCTCTCTTAAATGAAAAATGTGCCTAATTACAAAAGAACAAGAAGTACTTGGATTTCAAATTTTATCTTGAAATTAGTTTAATTATTTTGATGTGGTGGCAATGCTTTTTGTTTTCTAAATGAATGCTTGAACAGTGCATATTTTTGATAGTGAAGTTTATGAATGTTAAAATTGTTGGCTCTTGAAAGAATGATGAACAAAGAGAAATGTTATTGATAATCTGAAAAATCATAAAATTGATTCTTGAAGCAAGAAAAAGCAGTGAAAAAGAAAAAAGTAGCGAAAAAATGGCAAAAAAAAGAGAAAGAAAGAAAAAGAAAAAGCAAGCAAAAAAAACCAATAGCCCTTTAAACCAAAAGGCAAGGGTAAAGAGGATCCAAGGCTTTGAGCATTAATAGATAGGAGGGCCCAAAGGAATAAAATCCTAGCCTAAGCGGCTAAATCAAGCTGTCCCTAACCATGTGCTTGTGTCATGAAGGTCCAAGTGAAAAGCTTAAGACTGAGTGGTTAAAGTCGTCATCTTGGTTATTCTGGTTCCCCCCTGGGGCCGAAGCCAATGAACACCATTATCACTTATGTATTTTCAACGGTGGAGTTTCTACACACCATAGATTAAGGTGTGGAGCTCTGCTGTTCCTTGAGTATTAATGCAAAGTACTATTATTCTTCTATTCAATTCATGCTTATTCTTGTTCTAAGATATTCATTCGCACACAAGAACATGATGAATGTGATGATTATGTGACACTCATCACCATTCTCACTTATGAACGCGTGATTGACAACCACTTCCGTTCTACATGAAAATAAGCTTGAATGTATATCTCTTGGATCTCTCTTCAACGATTCACATCGTCTCTTCTGACAATAGAGCATCTGAGTCCGAGATCAGAATCTTCGTGGTATAGGTTAGAATCAATTAGCAGCATTTTTGAGATCCGAAAAGTCTAAACCTTGTCTGTGGTATTCCGAGTAGGATATGGGATGGGATGACTGTGACGAGCTTCAAAATCGCGACTGTAGGGCGTAGTGACAGATGCAAAAGGATAGTAAATCCTATTCCTACACGATCGAGAACCAACAACTGATTAGCCATACGATATCTGTGCATGGTATTTTTCATCCGAGACAAGCAATCACTGAGAGGACGGGAAGTAGCCATTGACAACGGTGACACCCAACATATAGCTTGCCATGGAAAGGAGTATGAAGGATTGGATGAAGGCAGTAGGAAAGCAGAGATTCAAAAGGGATAAAGCATCTCCATACACTTATCTGAAATTCCCACCAATGATTTACATAAGTATCTCTATCTTTATTTTACGTTTTATTTATCTTTTAATTATTAAAACCCCATAACCATTTGAATCCGCCTAACTGTGATTTACAAGATGACCATAGCTTGCTTCAAGTCGATAATCTCCGTAGGATCGACCCTTACTCACGTAAGGTTTATTACTTGGACGACCCAGTGCACTTGCTGGTTAGTTGTGCGAAGTTGTGAAAAAGAGTTGAGATTACAATTGTGCGTACCAAGTTGTTGGCGCCATTGAGATCACAATTTTGTGCACCAGTATGGTAATACTATCCGAACTAGCGGATACTTATTCTGTCTCTACCAGTTTGGGATGGGTATTTAGCTAAACAGGTTGGGTTCGTTTAGGTAATACACGTCTCTATCTGTCTCAATATATATATATAATATATAAATATATATAATTTTAATATATTAAATTATTAATAATATTGTATCATATTTAAATTTTTATTTTAATTTATGTTATGTATGTGATGATATGGTTATATAAATTTTGAAATTTAATTTTATTTATTGAATTTTAATAATTTTAAGGGCGAGTACTAATAGAGGCGGATTAGGGTTTAATTTTTTACTATCAACAAATAAGATAATGATGAATTCTATGCGAATTATTGTAGAATGGAGTGGGATAGATCGGATAGAGCAAAACTCGCTCCTATCCGCTCTATTGCCAATGCCCCCCAAAAGCTATAAGATTACCCAATGTGTTTGTACAATTAGAAAATTGTTTAATATAGACAGATTTATAGATAGATTTAATCTTTATTACAAACAAATTTTTTATTACGGACAAAATTATTTTAGAAGTGAAATAAATGAAATCAAACTCTTGAATGTTAGAAAAATAAATATAAAGTGAAAATTGGAAAGAGAAAAAGAAATAATTACATGAATAAAAAATAAAAAATAAAAAAAGAAAGAAAGAAAAATGACAATAGCTTTTAATATTCACATGTACTTGCATTTTTTTTTATTTTTGCTTTGTTAGTGTGATTGAAAAATCTTTTATAATTTAAAAGTACTTGTAAATTTCATAATTGAAGTCTTCTTCAGATTTAGATCATCCTTTATTTATAATAGAGCTTCTCAGTTTAAAATAATTTTTTTCAGTGATCAAATATATCTTTCCACATTTTGATTCTTTATGGAGTTTAAGCAATTTTATTCACATTTTGACCGTTTTTAACTTTTCACTTATTTTTATTGCTTTGAGTTCAAATTTAAAATTAAGCACGATTTAATTATATATGATCCTTTTTCTTAGATTCGATTTCATTGCTTTCATATTATAATATTTGTAAACTTTGGCTGAGTCTTATTTCTTTAAATTTGGATACTCTAAATTTTAGATTTTTACCTGAGAAGATAAAGTGTGATCTCTCATTTTTGATTAGTTTTTCTTTCATATTTTTTTTTAGTCCGACCTATAAAATAAATGGTAAGAGATCACACTTTATCTTTTAAAGTAAAATCTAAAAATTTAAAGGATCCAAATCCTAAAAAAAAGAGCGGCTAATAATTAAGGATAAGTCTGATCTAAAGTTTTGACACTTCCGTTAGTTTTTTGACACTGCCGTTAACGGTTTGCTAACTTGAAACGTGAAGAGACAGCACAACTTGCTAAACGACGTCGTTTTACCCTTAAAACAGTCGGAGATTCTTCTTTACTCTCACTCTCTGCTTTCCTAACCCATGATCTACCATCACCAAGACGAAGAAGATCACCATATCATCACAACCATTAGAGTAGTCATAGAGCATTGTTAGTGTGTTCGTTCTGGATCTTGGAATGTGCATCAACAACACAACAAGCGCTCTCAAACTTTCATTAACCCTGTTCTGGTTCCTATGGAAACTTTCCAATGTGATAAACCAAAGGTTTTCATGGATGCTTGGTCAAACACAGCAATGGATCGTGAAATTAATTATGCCAACAACAAGAATTCTGTTTCATCAATTAGAAAGTTGTCCCTCTCTTCTCTTGATTTATCAATGCGAAGTGAAATATAGATGAAGAAGTGGGTTTAGGCAGAACCAAAAGAGAACAAGGCAAGCAGTGATAATAAATCTGGCTTCTCGAATTGGCTCACACCACCCCCGTGGGTAGCTTCAATTCGAATCCGTCGTCTCTGGCCAGGACAATGGTGTCATCTCCATCTGGGGTATTTCACAAGACACTTGCCTCATCGTTCTTCCTCCTTCGCATGGAAGAGCTCGAAGCATAGCTACTGTGTGAGTGTGACAGCAGAAGTGAAGCGGAGATGGGAGGCTAACTTCGGAGGTCACACCGGCATCATTGGCGGCAGCAGCGGAATCATCGGCGGCAGAAGCGGAGTCAGCGAAGATAGCAGAGGCGTCAGCAGCAGCAGCACGAGCAGAGGCATCGGTAGTGAGAGCAGAGACATGGGTGGAGACAATGAAAGTAGAGTCATCGGTGGCACCAAGACCAACCGTAACTGAGGCAGTGGCGGCAGAGCCATTGCTATGGAGGATTGACGCAGTGTTCCACCATGAAAGAGCAGGAGAAGACGATCAGTGAGGGAGTTTTAGTAGGAAGTTGGGTTGGATAGTGGTTAGGGGGTTCGTTTTTCTGAGTTTGGGCTTGTTTAGTTCTAGGCTTTAACAAAAAAAAATGTAACTGTCACGTCATTCTCTGTTAGCACCGTCAGTAAAGAAACTGACGGAAGGATGAATGTGACAAAGTTAGTTATCTTTCAGGGACAAATTCGATTAATTTATTCTTTCAGGGACGAAAATGGAGATCGATGTATCTTTCAGGGACTATTTTGACTATTAACTCCATAAAAAATGCAACATCAACATTAACAACATAAGCAATAAATGAAAATACTGAAACCAATTAACTATAAAACAATTTTAAAAAATATTAGAAGGTCATTAAAATTTATTATTTTTAGTTATTAATTAACTATTGTTGAGTTAACTAACTTAATTGATGATGACAAACATTATTTTATTGGGCAAATTATCCAATTAGTGTTGATTATTTTTGATTCAGTGATGCAGGCCATAATAAGCAAACATAGCAGCAGCCCAATATAAAACAAAATGAATCTGCTGGTGGGCTGTCAAAACAATGGAAGCCCAAAGAAAACTTAGCAATGAATTCAAATGGGCTGCACCAAAAAAGAACCAACCCAAGCCCGAATTCATCTCTCAAGTCAATCCCTCCAAATTGCTTCCACTAAAGCAACGTTCACCTTTTTCATTCGGTCAGAACTCAGAGAAGAGAGAGAGAGCTTCGTCCCTAAGCCATTCATCGAAGAAGAAAGAAAGAGAAAGCTCAATCCAAAAAGCAAAAGTCTAATCACCAAAAATCAAACCATATCAAGCTAAGTCTGAAGCTAAAGGCGATTTATTTCCCTTTGCATGCATCCAATTTCTTCTTTTCTTCTCAAATTCTCTGCTACTCTAAATTGAGATAAATGAAGAAAGTGATATCTGTTCACCACTGCTGTAAATCAATGATGAAATTTGTTTCTTGGGGACAAAGTAGTATCTCAAGGGTTCATATGTGGGATTGCCATTGAAATACTATTCTTGAATGCTTTCCTGAGGCTTTCGGTCAAGCAAGAGAAAGTCAGACTTAAATTTCTAATTTAGGGATTAACTGAAAAAGTGATGTGGTAAGTTGGTAACACACAGCTCAAGCAGTTAACTTAGGAGAGAGCAACTCAACAACATCCAAGGAGAGAGAACCAGGGTTTGAAGTTTATGTTCTCAGACGTCTTCTCTGAGAGAGTTCATCAACTTGGACAGTGCTTTTTTTTAAAGAAACATTCCACCAGAATGAGAAACTAAATCAGAGTTAAGTAAATTTGGTTCATCACATAGCAACAGAGGCTGTTGAAGCATTGGTGGACGAAATTGTGATCACTATTCTTTAAGTTGTTTGTCTTTGTATGAAATCATTATTATGGCACTGGTTGAATTCACAACTCCGTTCAACTAACCAGCAAGTGTACTGGGTCGTCCAAGTAATAAACCTTACGTGAGTAAGGGTCGAATCCACAGAAATTGTTGGTATGAAGCAAGCTATGGTCACCTTGTAGATCTCAGTCAGGCGGATTAAACATGATACTTGATTAGATTCAAATAAACAATAAAAGGAAATAATAAAAGGGATAGAATACTTATGCAGATTCATTGGTGGGAATTTCAGATAAGCATATGGAGATACTGTATGGCTCAAGGACGCCTGCCTTCCCACTACTTCAACTCAATCCTTCTTACTCCTTTCCATGGCAAGCTGTGTTTAGGGGTTCACCATCAGCGGTGGCTACTTTCAATCCTCTCGGGAAAATGATCCTATGCGGCTGTCACTCGCACGGCTAATCGTCTGGAGGCATCACCCATGGTTGATGGCTACATCCCATCCTCGCAGTGAAAACTAATGCTCACGCACTCTGTCACAGTACGGCTAATCACTGGTTGGTTCCCGCTCCTACTGGAATAGAATCCCTTGATTCTTTTGCGTCTGTCACTAACGCCCAGCACTTGCAAGTTTGAAGCACGTCACAGTCATTCATTACCGGAATCCTACTCGGAATACCACAGACAAGGTTAGACTTTCCGGATTCCCAGGATCCTACTCGGAATACCACAGACAAGGTTAGACTTTCCAGATCCTCATAAATGCCGCCATCTATCTAGCTTATACCACGAAGATTCTGTTGGGGAATCTAAGAGATACACATTCAAGCTCTTGTTGCATGTAGAACGGAAGTGGTTGTCAATCACGCGCGTTCATAAGTGAGAACGATAATGAGGGTTATCTAACTCATCACATTCATCATGTTCTTGGGTACGAATGAATATCTTGAAATAAGAATAAGAGAGATTTGAATAAAAGATAATAGAATTGCATTAATACTTGAGGTACAGCAGAGCTCCACACCCTTAATCTATGGTGTGCAGAAACTCCACCGTTGAAAAATACATAAGTAAAAGAGGTTCAGGCATGGCCGAATGGCCAGCCCTCTCCATGATCAAGTGACCGAATGATCAAAGACTTAAAGTGGTCAAAAGATGTCTAATACAATAGATAAATGTCCTATATATACTAGACTAGCTACTAGGGTTTACATGAGTAAGTAAATGATGCATAAATCCACTTCCGGGGCCCACTTGGTGTATGCTTGGGCTGAGCTTGATCAATCCACGAGCTGAGGCTTCTCTTGGAGTTGAACTTTGAGTTATGACGTGTTTTGGGCGTTCAACTCCGGATCATGACGTTTTTCTGGCGTTTAACTCCAGAAAGGAGCATGTACTTGGCGTTCAACGCCAAGTTACGTCGTCATTCTTCGAATAAAGTATGAACTATTATATATTTCTGGAAAGCCCTGGATGTCTACTTTCCAACGCCGTTGAGAGCGTGCCAATTGGAGTTCTGTAGCTCCAGAAAATCCATTTTGAGTGCATGGAGGTCAGATTCCAACAGCATCAGCAGTCCTTTTGTCAGCCTTTTTCAGAGTTTTGCTCAAGTCCCTCAATTTCAGCCAGAAATTACCTGAAATCACAGAAAAACACACAAACTCATAGTAAAGTCCAGAAATGTGAATTTAACATAAAAACTAATGAAAACATCCCTAAAAGTAGCTTGAACTTACTAAAAACTACCTAAAAACAATGCCAAAAAGCGTATAAATTATCCGCTCATCACAACACCAAACTTAAATTGTTGCTTGTCCCCAAGCAACTGAAAATCAATTAGGATAAAAAGAAGAGAATATACTATAAATTCCAGAATATCAATGAATATCAATTATAATTAGATGAGCGGGACTTGTAGCTTTTTGCTTCTGAACAGTTTTGGCATCTCACTTTTTCCTTTGAAGTTTAGAATGATTGGCTTCTCTAGGAACTTAGAATTTCGGATAGTGTTATTGACTTTCCTAGTTAAGCATGTTGATTCTTGAACACAGCTACTTATGAGTCTTGGCTGTGGCCCTAAGCACTTTGTTTTCCAGTATTACCACCGGATACATAAATGCCACAGACACATAACTGGGTGAACCTTTTCAGATTGTGACTCAGCTTTGCTAGAGTCCCCAGTTAGTGGTGTCCAGAGCTCTTAAGCACACTCTTTTGCTTTTGGATCACGACTTTAACCACTCAGTCTCAAGCTTTTTACTTGGACCTTCATGACACAAGCACATGGTTAGGGACAGCTTGATTTAGCCGTTTAGGCCTGGATTTTATTTCCTTAGGCCCTCCTATCCATTGATGCTCAAAGCCTTGGATCCTTTTTACCCTTGCCTTTTGGTTTTAAGGGCTATTGGCTTTTTCTACTGCTCCTTCTTTTTTTTTTTCGCTAATTTTTTTTTCACAAGCTTTCTTTTTCACTGCTTTTTCTTGCTTCAAGAATCAATTTCATGATTTTTTTTTTCAGATCATCAATAACATTTCTCTTTGTTCATCATTCTTTCAAGAACCAACAATTTTAACACTCATAAACAACAATATCAAAAGACATATGCACTGTTCAATCATTCATTCAGAAAACAAAAAGTATTGTCACCACATCAATATAATTAAATTAAATTCAATAATAATTTCGAAAATTATGTACTTCTTGTTCTTTTGAATTAAAACATTTTTCATTTAAGATAAGTGAAGGACTAATGGATTTTATTCATAGCTTTAAGGCATGGTTACATACTAATGATCATGAAGTAGAGACACAAAACATAATTAAACATAACATTAAAAACCGAAACAGAAAGAGATAAAGAACAAGGAATGAATCCACCTTTAGTGGCGTCTTCTTCTTGAAGGACCAATGATGTTCTTCAACTCTTCTATGTCCCTTCCTTGCCTTTGTTGCTCCTCCCTCATTGCTCTTTGATCTTCTCTTATTTCTTGGAGAATGATGGAGTGCTCATGATGTTCCACCCTTAATTGTTCAACATTATGGCTCAAATCTTCTAAAGAGGTACTGAGTTGCTCCCAATAGTTGTTGGGAGGAAAGTGCATTCCTTGAGGCATTTGTTGATGATGAACTTCCTCATGTTCTTCTTGAGGGCCGTGAGGAACTTCTCTTGTTTGCTCCATCCTTTTCTTGGTGATGGGCTTGTCTTCTTCAATGGAGACATCTCCATCTATGATAACTCCGGCTGAGTAACATAGATGACATATAAGGTGGGGGAAGGCTAGCCGTGCCATGTGTGAAGGCTTGTCAGCTATTTTGTAGAGTTCATTGGAGATGACTTCATGAACTTCCACTTCCTCTCCAACCATGATGCTATGAATCATGATGGCCCGATCCACAGTAACTTCAGATCGGTTGCTTGTAGGAATGATGGATCTTTGGATGAACTCCAACCATCCTCTAGCTACAGGCTTGAGGTCCAGTCTTCTTAGTTGGACTGGCTTGCCTTTGGAGTCTATTCTCCATTGGGCGCCTTCCACACATATGTCCATTAGGACTTGGTCCAACTTTTGATTAAAGTTGACCCTTCTTGTGTAGGGGCGTTCATCACCTTGCATCATGGGCAAGTGAAATGCCAACCTCACATTTTCCGGGCTAAAATCTAAGTATTTCCCCCGAACCATTGTGAGATAGTTCTTTGGATTCGGGTTCATACTTTGATCATGGTTCCTAGTGATCCATGCATTGGCATAGAACTCTTGAACCATCAATATTCCGACTTGTTGCATGGGGTTGGTTATGACTTCCCACCCTCTTCTTTGGATTTCATGTCGGATTTCCGGATACTCATTCTTTTTGAGCTTGAAAGGGACCTCAGGGATCACTTTCTTCTTTGCCACAACATCATAGAAGTGGTCTTGATGGCTTTTGGAGATGAATCTTTCCTTCTCCCATGACTCGGAGGTGGAAGCTTTTGCCTTCCCTTTCCCTTTTCTAGAGGATACTCCGGCCTTTGGTGCTATTGATGGTAATGGAAAAACAAAAAGCTTATGCTTTTTACCACACCAAACTTAGAATTTGCTCGTCCTCGAGCAAGAAAGAAAAGAAGAGTAGAAGAAGAAGAAGAGAATATGGTAGAGAGGGGGAGAAGTAGGTTCGGCTATGTGGGAGAAGAAGGGGTTTGTGTTGTGTGAAAATGAAGAAGAATGGGAGGGTATTTATAGGGAGAGGGGAGGGTTAGTGTTCGGCCATTTTGGGTGGGAATGGGTGGGAAATTGAATTTGAATTTTATGAGGGTAGGTGGGGGTTATGGGGAAGAGTGGGTTGATGTGAATGGTGAATGGGGTAATTGGGAAGAGGAATTGAGGTGATTGATGAAGAAGATTGGGAATTGTGACATGGGGAATTCAAATCACAAAAACTAGGATTGGAAAGTAAAGTGGGAATATGTTAGGTGGGGATCCTGTGGGGTCCACAGATCCTGAAGTGGGGATCCTGTGGGGTCCACAGATCCTGAGGTGAAAACAAATACCATTCCTTCACCATATAGGCATGTAAAATGCCTTCATGTATCATTCTGGCGTTCAAACGCCCATTGATGCATGTTCTGGGCGTTCAACGCCCATGTAATGCATGTTTCTGACGTTGAACGCCAGTTTCATGCTTGTTCCTGGCGTTCAGCGCCAGCTTGTCCTCTCCGTGCACCATCCTGGCGTTTAACGCCAGGTTGTTGCTTGTTTTGGGCGTTCAGCGCCAGAATGGTGCTCTGTTCTGGCGTTGAACGCCGGCCAGATGCACCTTACTGGCGTTGAACGCCAGTCTGCGCTACCTCCAGGGTGAAAATTTTTTTCTTCTGTTTTTGACTCTGTTTTTAATTTTTTTTTATTTTTTCGTGACTCCTTATGATCATGTACCTAATTAAACACAAAAATAACAAAGAAAACAAAATAAAATAAAATTTAGATAAATAAAATTGGGTTGCCTACCAACAAGCGCTTCTTTAATGTCAATAGCTTGACAGTGGCCCTCATGGAGCCACAAGGTGATCAGGTCGATGTTAGTGTGTTGTCCCAACACCAAACTTAGAGTTTGGATATGGGGTTTGAACACCAAACTTAAAGTTTGGTTGTGGCCTCACAACACCAAACTTAGAGTTTGACTGTGTGGGCTCTTCTTGACCTTGAACTGAGAGAAGCTCTTCATGCTTACTCTCTTTTGTCATAGAGGGATGGCCATGTGCCTTAAACACAAGGTAGTCCCCATTCAATTGAAGGACTAACTCTCCTCTGTTGACATCTATCACAGCTTCTACTGTGGCTAGGAAAGGTCTTCCTAGGATGATGCATTCATCATCTTCCTTCCTAGTGTCTAGGATTATGAAATCAGCAGGGATGTAAAGGCCTTCAACCTTTACTAGCACGTCCTCTACTATTCCATAAGCTTGCTTCATTGACTTATCTGCCAATTGTAATGAGAACAAAGCAGGTTGTACCTCAATGATCCCCAGCTTCTCTATTACAGAGAGTGGCATAAGATTTATCCCTGACCCCAGATCACATAGAGCTTTTTCAAAGCTCATGGTGCCAATGGTGCAAGGTATTAAGAACTTGCCAGGATCTTGTTTCTTTTGAGGTAGAGTTTTCTGAATCCAAGTGTCTAGTTTACTAATGAGCAAGGGAGGTTCACTTTCCCAAGTCTCATTACCAAACAGCTTGGCATTCAGCTTCATGATCGCTCCTAAATATTGAGCAACTTGCTCTCCAGTCACATCTTCATCCTCTTCAGAGGATGAATATTCTTCAGAGATCATGAATGGCAGAAGGAGATTTAATGGAATCTCTATGGTCTCTAGGTGAGCCTCAGATTCCTCAGGATCCTTAATAGGAAACTCCTTCTTGCTTGAGGAACGTCCCAGGAGGTCTTCCTCACTAGGATTTTCGTCCTCCTCTTCCTTTGTGCATTCGGCCACTTTGATTAAATCAATGGTCTTGCACTCTCCTTTTGGATTTTCTTCTGTATTGCTTGGGAGAGTACTGGGAGGAGTTTCAATAACTTTCTTACTCAGCTGGCCCACTTGTGCCTCCAAATTTCTAATGGAGGATCTGGTTTCATTCATGAAACTGAAAGTGGCCTTTGACAGATCAGAGACTATATTAGCTAAATTAGAATTATTTTGTTCAGAGTTCTCTGTCTATTGCTGAGAAGATGATGGATATGGCTTGCTATTGCCCAGCCTGTTGCGTCCACCATTGTTAAAACCTTGTTGAGGTTTTTGTTGATCCTTCCATGAGAAATTTGGATGATTTCTCCATGATGAGTTATAGGTGTTTCCATAAGGTTCACCCATGTAATTAACCTCTGCCATGGCAGGGTTCTCAGGATCATAAGCTTCTTCAGAAGCTGCCTCTCTAGTACTGTTGGATGCATGTTGCAATCCATTCAGATTTTGAGAGATCATGTTGACCTGTTGAGTCAACACTTTGTTCTGAGCCAATATGGCATTCAGAGTATCAATTTCAAGAACTCCTTTCTTCTGAGGTATCCCATTGTTCACGGAATTTCTCTCAGAAGTGTACATGAACTGGTTGTTTGCAACCATGTCAATGAGTTCTTGAGCCTCTTCAGGCATTTTCTTCAGGTGAATAGATCCACCTGCAGAATGGTCCAATGACATTTTCGAAAATTCAGAGAGACCATAATAGAATATATCTAATATGGTCCATTCTGAAAACATGTCAGATGGACATCTCTTGGTCAGCTGCTTGTATCTTTCCCAAGCTTCATAGAGGGATTCACCATCTTTTTGTTTGAAGGTTTGAACATCCACTCTCAGCTTGCTCAGCTTTTGAGGAGGAAAGAATTTATCCAAGAAGGCAGTGACCAGCTTATCCCATGAGTCCAGGCTATCCTTAGGCTGTGAATCCAACCATACTCTAGCTCTGTCTCTTACAGCAAAAGGGAAAAGCATGAGTCTGTAGACCTCAGGATCAACTCCATTCGTCTTTACAGTCTCACAGATCTGCAAGAACTCAGTTAAAAACTGATAAGGATCTTCAGATGGAAGTCCATAAAACTTGCAGTTTTGTTGCATTAAAGCAACTAGCTGAGGTTTCAGCTCAAAGTTATTGGCTCCAATGGCAGGAATGGAGATGCTTCTTCCATCAAACTTGGACGTTGGCTTTGTGAAGTCACCAAGCATTCTCCTTGCATTATTATTATTATTTTCGGCTGCCATCTCTTTCTCTTGTTCGAAAATTTCTAAAAGGTTGCTTCGGGATTGTTGTAATTTAGCTTCTCTTAATTTTCTCTTCAGAATCCTTTCAGGTTCTGGATCAATTTCAACAAGAGTGCCTTTATTCCTGTTCCTGCTCATATGAAAGAGAAGAAAACAGGAAAAGAAAGAGGAATCCTCTATGTCACAGTATAGAGATTCCTTTATGTTAGTAGAAAAAGAAAGGGGTAGAAGAATGAAGAATGGATTCGGATTTATGGATGAAGATAGGTGAAGAGAAATGTTAACAATTAAATAATTAAATAAAAGAAGAAAAGAGAAGAGAGAATTCGAAAATAATTTTGAAAAAGAGGTTAGTGATTTTCGAAAATTAAAGATGAATTGTAATTAAAATTAAAACATGAAACAATTAATTAATTAAAAAGAATTTTTGAAAAAGAAAGAGATATTTTCGAAAATAGAAGAGGGAAAAGTAGTTAGGTGGTTTTGAAAAAGATAAAAGACAAACAAAAAGTTAGTTAGTTGATTGAAAAAGATTTGAAATCAAAATTTAAAAAGATAAGAAGATAAGAGGTTAGATAAGATATTTTGAAATCAAATTTTGAAAAAGATAAAATTTTTGAAAAAGTTAAGATAAAAAGATAAGATAAAAGTTTTAAGAAAAAGATATTTTGAAAAAGATTTAATTTTTAAAAATGACTTAACTAACAAGAAACTACAAGATAAGATTCTAGAATTTAAAGATTGAACCTTTCTTAACAAGAAAGTAACAAACTTCAAATTTTTGAACCAATCACATTAGTTGTTAGCTAATTTTTGAAAAATTGATGCAAAGATGAGAAAAAGATTTTTGAAAAATAAAATTTAAAATTTTCGAAAATAATAAAAAAATGAAAAAGATATGATTTTTGAAAAAGATTTTGAAAAGATAAGATTTTTAAAATTGAAATTTTGACTTGACTTGTAAGAAACAACTAATTTTGAAAATTTTTGACCAAGTCAACCCAAAATTTCGAAAATTTGGAGGGAAATAAGGAAAAGATATTTTTTTATTTTTGAATTTTTAATTATGTGAGAGAAAAACAACAAAAATACTTAATGCATGAAATTTTTAGATCAAAACAATGAGTGCATGCAAGAATGCTATGAATGTCAAGATGAACACCAAGAACACTTTGAAGATCATGATGAACATCAAGAACATAATTTTGAAAAATTTTGATGCAAGGAAAACATGCAAGACACCAAACTTAGAAATCTTTAATGCATGGAAAATATGAATGCAAAAATGCATATGAAAAACAACAAACAACACAAAACAAGAAAACATCAAGATCAAACAAGAGGACTTATCAAGAACAACTTGAAGATCATGAAGAACACTATGAATGCATGGGATTTTCGAAAAAATGCAAGAAAAATTTTTAAAGCATGCAATTGACACCAAACTTAAAAATTGACTCAAGACTCAAACAAGAAACACAAAATAATTTTTTATTTTTATGATTTTATGAATTTTTTTTTGAATTTTTATTAATTTTTTCGAAAATAAAGATTAGAAAAACGAAAAATAAAAGAAAAATTTTGAAAAAGATTTTTGAAAAGAAAATTACATAATCTGAGCAACAAGATGAACCGTCAGTTGTCCATACTCGAACAATCCCCGGCAACGGCGCCAAAAACTTGGTGGACGAAATTGTGATCACTATTCTTTAAGTTGTTTGTCTTTGTATGAAATCATTATTATGGCACTGGTTGAATTCACAACTCCGTTCAACTAACCAGCAAGTGTACTGGGTCGTCCAAGTAATAAACCTTACGTGAGTAAGGGTCGAATCCACAGAGATTGTTGGTATGAAGCAAGCTATGGTCACCTTGTAGATCTCAGTCAGGCGGATTAAACATGATACTTGATTAGATTCAAATAAACAATAAAAGGAAATAATAAAAGGGATAGAATACTTATGCAGATTCATTGGTGGGAATTTCAGATAAGCATATGGAGATACTGTATGGCTCAAGGACGCCTGCCTTCCCACTACTTCAACTCAATCCTTCTTACTCCTTTCCATGGCAAGCTGTGTTTAGGGGTTCACCATCAGCGGTGGCTACTTTCAATCCTCTCGGGAAAATGATCCTATGCGGCTGTCACTCGCACGGCTAATCGTCTGGAGGCATCACCCATGGTTGATGGCTACATCCCATCCTCGCAGTGAAAACTAATGCTCACGCACTCTGTCACAGTACGGCTAATCACTGGTTGGTTCCGCTCCTACTGGAATAGAATCCCTTGATTCTTTTGCGTCTGTCACTAACGCCCAGCACTTGCAAGTTTGAAGCACGTCACAGTCATTCATTACCGGAATCCTACTCGGAATACCACAGACAAGGTTAGACTTTCCGAATTCCCAGGATCCTACTCAGAATACCACAGACAAGGTTAGACTTTCCGGATCCTCATAAATGCCGCCATCTATCTAGCTTATACCACGAAGATTCTGTTGGGGAATCTAAGAGATACACATTCAAGCTTTTGTTGCATGTAGAACGGAAGTGGTTGTCAATCACGCGCGTTCATAAGTGAGAACGATAATGAGGGTTATCTAACTCATCACATTCATCATGTTCTTGGGTACGAATGAATATCTTAGAATAAGAATAAGAGAGATTTGAATAAAAGATAATAGAATTGCATTAATACTTGAGGTACAGCAGAGCTCCACACCCTTAATCTATGGTGTGCAGAAACTCCACCGTTGAAAAATACATAAGTAAAAGAGGTTCAGGCATGGCCGAATGGCCAGCCCTCTCCATGATCAAGTGACCGAATGATCAAAGACTTAAAGTGGTCAAAAGATGTCTAATACAATAGATAAATGTCCTATATATACTAGACTAGCTACTAGGGTTTACATGAGTAAGTAAATGATGCATAAATCCACTTCCGGGGCCCACTTGGTGTATGCTTGGGCTGAGCTTGATCAATCCACGAGCTGAGGCTTCTCTTGGAGTTGAACTTTGAGTTATGACGTGTTTTGGGCGTTCAACTCCGGATCATGACGTTTTTCTGGCGTTTAACTCCAGAAAGGAGCATGTACTTGGCGTTCAACGCCAAGTTACGTCGTCATTCTTCGAATAAAGTATGGACTATTATATATTGCTGGAAAGCCCTGGATGTCTACTTTCCAACGCCGTTGAGAGCGCGCCAATTGGAGTTCTGTAGCTCCAGAAAATCCATTTTGAGTGCAGGGAGGTCAGATTCCAACAGCATCACAGTCCTTTTGTCAGCCTTTTTCAGAGTTTTGCTCAAGTCCCTCAATTTCAGCCAGAAATTACCTGAAATCACAGAAAAACACACAAACTCATAGTAAAGTCCAGAAATGTGAATTTAACATAAAAACTAATGAAAACATCCCTAAAAGTAGCTTGAACTTACTAAAAACTACCTAAAAACAATGCCAAAAAGCGTATAAATTATCCGCTCATCAAGCATCAATCTTCTTCATGTTTTACAAATTATAAGTTTCTTTTCAATGTTTATCTTTCTGTAATTTCTTGAGGTAAAAGGCTAAATGCGAGAGTTCTTGAAAGAGCCTAAGAGTAGAAAGAGGCAGAGAGAAACACTTGAGTGAAAATCCTAAAGTGATTTCAGATTTCTTCAGGTTAGTTTTGTGTCTTGTATCTTGTACCTGTGAGGTACCCTTTCTTAGTTGGGTAAGCACTAAAAGTGAAGAGTTAGGTATTAGCATAGCCAAATCAAGTTAGGTTAGAACTTGAGAGTAGAAGGATTTTGTCAATTCTGTGGAATTGGTGTATGTAATACTTTAACTATAGTGGAAATTCCACCACTGTTGTGGTGGAGACTGAATGTAGGTTGTATTGCACAAGGCAATTGAACCAGGATACATGATGGTGTCAACTTCTCCTTTCCCTTCTCTGTTCTATTTTTTGATATTCATGAAACAGAAAGAAATTGTCTCATAAATTTTTCACTGCTGAGTTTAAACAGAATCCAAGTGAAAGTTTATAAGTTAAGCCATATTTCATTAAAGTAAAAGAAGGTTTTAGATTTAACCCCTCCTTCTCTAAGCTTTCTACAACCTTCAATTAGTATCAGAGTCAAGGTCTCAAGAATCAAATTTCACCGCTTGGAGCAAAGGTCCAATGGCGAACAACTTGGGCACAACCACAGTTGCCTATACTCTAATTGAAGGCCAGTCAAACAACAGGCCTCCCATCTTTAACGGGAAGAAGTATGCCTACTGGAAAAAGAGGATGATGATCTTCATTCAATCCATTGATTACAACATATGGAAGATTGTTGTGAGCGACCCCAAGATTCTAACAAAAACAAGTGCTGATGGAGTGGTGACTCCAAAAGAAGAAACTGAATAGAACGATGACGACTAGAAGAAAATGAAGCTGAATGCTAAAGCCATCAACCTTCTTCACTGTGCTATCAGCTTTAAAGAGTACCGAAAGGTGTCTAGATGTAAGATAACCAAAGAAATATGGGAGAAACTCCAGGTTACACACGAAGGCACTAAAGAGGTCAAAGAAACGAGGATTGATATGCTGCAAAAAGAGTACGAGATGTTTAATATGAAGGATGGAGAAAGCATTGATGAAGTGTTTGAGAGATTCTCAATCATAATCAACAACCTTAATGCTATGGGTACAACCTACTCAGAACAAACCCTAGTGAGAAAATTCCTTAGAAGCCTCACAAAGGAATGGGAAACAACTGCCACTATCCTAGCCGAGAGTAATAACCTAAGCCCTATAACCTATGATGAGCTGAGAGAAAAACTCCTTGCCTATGAAGCCACACACACAAACCCGGACTCAAAGAAAAAGGGAATAGCCCTTAAGTCAAAAATAGAATCAAAAGAGAGTGAGTCTAGTGATGGTTTTTAAGATGATGAACTTGTGTTTTTTGTTAGGAGACTTAAAAGGATAATGAGGAACAAAGGCAAGTACAAGGGGTTCAAGTTCAAAGGAATACAAGAAGGACTTGAGCAAGGTGATTTGTCATCATTGCAAGGAGGCTGGACATTTTAAGTTCAACTGTCCGAAGCTTAAGAAGGAGGATAAAGGGAAAAAAAAAGAAAAGAGAGTACTCATGGCATCTTGGAAGGATCTTGAGAATGAGTCGGAGGAGGAAGAAGACTCCGAAAGTGAAGATAAAATCTGCTTCATGACTGGTGATGATCAACTTGATGAGGTAAATTACTATGACTTGTCCATAGATGACTTACATGTTATAATTGATGATCTCACACAAAATTCTTCAAAACTGCTGGAAAAATACACTAAATGTAAATCTGAAAAAGAAATGTTGAAAGCTGAAAATGATTTTTTGAGAGAAAATGTGAAAGAAACTGAATGTGCTTTGGATATTATTGAAGAAAACAGATTTCTAAAATCTGAACTTGAAAAACTAAAAGGAAAACACATTGTGGATCCTTCTCAAGAGCTTATTGCTGAAAATGAAAGACTAAATGAAATGATTAAAAGATTGAATGGTGATTTAGCAAAATTTGCTCAAAGTTCTAGCAATTTGGACAAATTACTTGCAAGTCAAAGACCATTATTTGAAAAATCTGGTTTAGGTTATGTAACCAAGGAAAGTGCAGTTTTTAATTATTTCTCTATGAAATTTGTGGCTTCTTAATAAAAAACTAAATCCACTTCCAACAAATCTGGTCTTGGATATGTTCTCACACATGAGGAGGAATTTGATGAACTTTATACTAATGAAACTGAGCCATCATCCAAGACCGAACCCACATCAAATAGACCAGGTCTGGGATACATTTCGAATAATGAGGCTGCTTTCAAAAATTCACCATTTTACAACAAAACCTCATATTTGAAAAGTCCAAATGCTTCCAAAAATTCTGGTTGGAATGCTTTTGTAAAGAGGAATAATCATAACAAAAATAATTTTATTAAAAGAAATGCACATCTTTCAAAAATCAGAAAATTTTAGTCATTTAATCATTTCCAGCATCATAACTCTTCTCAATCTCAGCAACATACATCAGAAAATTATTATTTTAATTGTAAAAAATTTGGTCACTCATATTCACAATGCTTCATTGAAAAAAGAATAATAGGAAACCAAATTTACAATGTTGTTTGTGATTTCAATGCAGATTAACTTCAAAGGATCCAAATTAATTTGGATACCTAAGGTTACTTGAAGTTTTAATGTAGATTTGCTTGGCATCCAAGAACAAAAAGGACATGTGGTACTTGGACAGTGGATGCTCAAGGCATATGATTGGAAGGTCAACTTTCTTCATCAAACTAAACAAGTATGATGGAGGTTTTGTGACCTTTGGAGAGGATAAAAAAGGTAAAATTATTGCTGTTGGAAAAGTAGGTAATAATCACTCTACTTTCATTGATGATGTCTTTTTGGTTAGTGGTTTAAGGCATAACTTGTTGAACATAAGTCAATTGTGTGATTTGGGTTATTTGGTGATTTTTAAAAGATTGAAATGCTGTGTTATAAATGAAAAGACCAATAAAGTGTTGTTTATTGCTAAGCGTTGTAATAATGTGTATGGAATTACTCTTCATGAACTAAAGGATAAAAATGTAACTTGTTTTCATTCTAAAGAATCTGAAAAGTGGCTATGGCACAAGAGATTGGGTTATGCAAGTATGTTTCAAATAAAAAAACTTGTCAAAAAAGGATTAGTAAGAGGTCTTCCTTTGATAAGGTTTGACAAAGACATCACTTTGTGATGTTTGCCAAATGAGAAAACAAATAAAGAGTTCATTTAAATCTAAGGAAGACATCTCTACTAAAAGACCTCTTGAATTGCTACATATTGATTTATTTGGTCCAACAAGAACTCAAAACTTAGATGGTAAACACTATGGTTTAGTAATTGTGGATGACTACTCTAGGTTTGGTTGGATTTTATTTTTTGCACACAAAAATGAAGCCTTTTCGGCCTTTGAAATTTTTAGCAAGAAAGTTCAAAATGAAAAGGATTTAAAGATCTCTTCTATAAGAAGTGATCATGGAACTGAATTTGAAAACCAATTATTTGAATCCTTTTGTGAGAAATTTGGAATATCTCACAATTTCTCTTGTCCAAGGACACCATAACAAGATGGTGTTGTGGAAAAAAGAAATAGAAGTATTCAAGAAATGACAAGAGTCATGCTTTGTGAGACTAATGTTCTAAAATTTCTTTGGGCTGAAGCGGTTAACACAGCTTGTCACATTTTGAATAGAACTATCATAAGAAAATTTTTGAAGAAAACACCTTATGAACTTTGGAAAGGTCACCCACCAAATTTAAACTACTTGCATATCTTTGGATGCAAATGTTTTCTTCTAAACAACAAAGATAATTTAGAAAAATTTGATCCAAAGGCATATGAGTATTTATTTGTAGGATATTCCACAACTAGTAAAGCATTTAAAGTTTATCATCAAGATGCTAGAATAATTGAAGAGTTCATACATCTTACATTTTGTGATACTAACTTGGTTCAAAGTATTTTAGAAGATTGTGATGCAGGAAATTAGGCTAAAAAAGATGATGTAAAAGCCCAACATCATGAAAGTGAAGATTCTGAGAAAACTAAATCAGACCCTACAGCTGCTAAAAATCTAACAAGAGACAATTCTGTTTTGTCTCATGAATCTGGAGAAAATCTTGAAACCACCAGTTTCCTGAATCCCTTGGTGACTAAATTTGCCTCCAAGTCCACTAGACCTCGTGAATGGAGATTCTTAAAGAATTATCCTGAGGAATTTGTCATTGGGGACATCTTTCATGGTGTCAAGACTCGTTCTTCAACTAGAAAGGCAAATGAAGAATCAAACATTACTTTTCTCTCTCAAATGAAGCTTCAGAACGTCAAGGAAGCCCTTGATGACCCTTCTTAGGTAAAGGCAATGGAGGATGAGCTTCATGAGTTTGAGAAGAACCAAATTTGGACATTGGTTCCAAACCCAATTCGAAAGAAAGTGACCGACACCAAGTGGATATTTCGGAACAAGCTAGGAGAGGATAGTAGCATTACAAGAAACAAAGCAAGGCTAGTGGCACAAGAATATGACCAAGAGAAAGGAATAGATTTTGATGAATCCTTTGTCCCTGTTGCCCGAACGGAAGCCATAAGATTTCTTTTAGCTTATGCTGTTTATTGTGGTTTAAAATTATATCAAATGGATGTGAAATGTGCGTTCTTGAATGATGTGATAGATAGAGAAGTGTATGTGGCACAACTACCTAGTTTTGAAAATAAGAAATTTTCTAACCATATTTTTAAACTATCTAAAGCTCTCAATGGTTTAAGACAAGCTCCTAGAGCTTGGTATGAGAGATTTAGCTCTTTTCTCTTGAAAAATGATTTTTAAAGAGGCACCACAGACACTACTCTATTTATCAAGAATTCTAATGATTCTTTCATTCTAGTCCAAATTTATGTTGATGACATTATTTTTGGGTTAGCTAATGAATCCCTTTGTACTGAATTTGGAAAACTCATGACAAGTGAATTTGACATGAGTATAATGGGTGAACTTAATTTTTTCCTTGGGCTTCAAATTAAG
The DNA here is from genome assembly GCF_014773155.1 of Arachis stenosperma. NCBI lineage: Eukaryota > Viridiplantae > Streptophyta > Magnoliopsida > Fabales > Fabaceae > Arachis > Arachis stenosperma. Next base: position 148,235,071 of record NC_080379.1, read on the forward strand.
CAAACTGAAAATGGTATTTTTATTCATCAAGAGAAGTATGCCAAGGAACTAGTTAAAAAATTTGGTATGGAAAATGCCAAACCCATGAGAACTCCCATGCACCCTAATTCAAAATTAGAAAGGGGAGAAATTGAGAAAGATGTAGATGAGACTAGGTTTAGAGGAATGATTGGCTCTCTTATGTACTTAACTTCCTCTAGACCTGACATTGTGCAAAGTGTTGGAATATGTTCAAAATTCCAATTAAAACCTAAAGAGTCACATCTTTCAGCAGTAAAGAGGATTATTAGATATGTTCATGGCACATCCAATTTTGGTTTATGGTATCCTAAGATTGATGATTTTTCTACAGTTGGTTATTGTGATGCAAATTTTGCTAGTGATAGAGTTGGTCGAAAGAGCATATCAGACTTATGTTGTTTCCTTGAAAAGTGTTTAAATGTTTGGTCAAGTAAGAAGCAGTCCACAATGGCTTTATCCACTGCAGAGGCTGAGTATATAGCTGCTTCTTCTTGTTGTTCTCAGCGTATGTGGTTAAAAACACAGCTTGCTGATTATAAATTAAATGCTGAAAATATTCCCTTGTTGTGTGACAATATGAGTGTCATTAATATTTCAAAGAATCCAGTTTTGCACTCTAGAACTAAACATATTGAAGTGAAATTTCACTCAATAAGAGAACATGTTCAAAAAGAAAATATTAGCATTCAATTTGTTAAATCAGAAGGAGCAATTGGCAGATATTTTCACTAAACCACTAGCTAAAGACAGATTTTGCATGCTTAGAACTAGTCTAGGGATTTTAAGTCATGATTCATTGTTTAAAAATTGCTGATGTGTTTGTTGAAGTTTTTGTCTCATAGGTTGGGATGAGACAATTCTGAGCATATGAAGAACCATCTCTTTAAACTTCGCTCACTGGGCTTTATTGCACGTGCTGAATCATCTGGGCCTACCTTAAAAAATTCAGATTCTGAGTGGTTCAATGTGTTTTCCTAAACCAAACCACCTCTGGGTCCAAAAGGAGTGTTACAATATCCTTATGATTTATTCTCTTTATTTGTTCCTTTTGTCAAAAGTTTTCATATTTAAATTTATTTTTTGTTTTAATTTTTTTAATAAAATCAAATCACTTTTTCTCTGTGATGTCAAGTCCCTTTAAAGTCAAATCTTAGATGATACAGTTACATGTTTCAAGAAAATCTTTTTTCATGGTGCAGTTACCAACACTCCTTCTTCTCCCTTCATAACTTCTTCCTCCAACCCTTCGGTATCTCCCTACTACCTTTACTGCTTCTCTTTGTTCAAAATCAGAAACCAACCAAATAAGGAAGAAAACTATTCCTCAAAAGTCTCCTCGTGAAAATATTTTCAAGCTTCCAGCAAAACCAAAACCCTCCACTCGTTCACAAGACCAAACATTTACGCATTCACCTTCTCCTCCTACATCTCTTCCTCGCATAGATCCCATGGCTCGCACCAAGAATCCCTCATGGATTCCATCTTCCTCCAAGCTAACTGCAACCCCAGCACTCCTCCTAGTGCTCCATCCAAGCCAAGCACTTCGAAAGGGAAGCGCACTGCTATAGAGGAACCTGCTTCTGAACCCACCAGACCGAAACCTAAGTCTGTCCCTACTCGCCGTCCTCAGAAAAGTAAAATACGTATTCCTCTTAAATCTGTTAGAGAACTAGACATTAATCTCTTTACACACAAATCACACTTCATAACTTTTCATTCTAACTATAACCCTCACAGATTTAGATCTGCCATGAATAATGATTATTCTGATCAGATTAATATTGTTGATTATTCTGGACCGTTGGCTCTATTAACATGAAGCTATTAACTGGTGAGTGTACCTCAACAAAATTATCATCATCATCATCATCATCATCATCATCATCATCATCATCATCATCATGATAGAAGTTAGGAGCTCCCCAAAAAGATGATTGTTCCTGCCAATCAAGATTTTTAAATATGTCAGTATTTTACTGTTCAGTATTGTTTGAGGTGCTGAAATCTGTTCTAGGGTTTGAAACTGATAATTTAGTGCAGGAATACAATTTTCAACAACATTGTCTAAATAAGTAAAAACAGCACCAAATTTTTGTATTGGGATAGGCATAACTTGATTTAATGAGATAATTAGCATATTGATATTATTCACATTGCTGTTGTGAATCCATGGATAATAATCCTTCTCCTCTTTTTTCATATTCATATCCACATCTGATGAATTATAACAAAACTGTACTTATATACATCTTATTTCAAGGATAATAAAAGAGTAACAAAGTCAGCAATATAACTACTATCTAATATAATGAAATATAGATAGGTATGTAGGTTAATATACAACCACCAGGTACTCGATAGTTTAGAAAAAAATTTCTTAAAACCTTAATAGCAATTAGCAAAAATACTATTCACATACCAAACTACCATAATTTTAGATTTGTAATATTTAATAAAGCTATTATGAATGTAAGATTCTTAAAACCCTAATAATAATAGATAATAGAAAAAATCTAGGGAACCAATTACATCATGAGCCAATTCAAGTTAATCCCTTATAATTTTAGTTTTAAAATTCGAAAAATTAAGAATAATAGGAGTTGTTTTTTCTTTTTTTATAACAAACTTCCTATTTTAAAACTAGTTGGCTCCAATTGACTATATCCTTAGTTGGTTTTCTAATGAAACCGATAATAATATATTTTGTTTTATTTTTTGGACAAATACAAAAATTAATATTATTTTATCAATATTAATAATATTTTAGATAACACTTTATTTTAATATAAAATTTAATATTCAAAACTCATAATTTAATATTTAAAATTTCATATTTAAGATTTAGTGTTGGTGAAATACTAAAATAAAATAAAAAATTTATTTTCATAAAAAAATCATTCTAAATTATATCTAGAATCCAATTTTTTTTTTGTGAAGGCAAATTCGTCATCTCCTCGACAAACTTTAAATACTTAAGTTTTACAACTGCTTCATTCTTAGTGTTGGAGACATCATTCTTGCTACACAATTGTTTCTTGCATGCATGTGTCACACACTGCGAATTTTCTCCCATTAAAAATAATTGAATTCCGGGTAATATAATTCTAGAATAATTTTTCTTTAAAAATATTTTTTTTATTTTATTCGAGAAAAAATTTCTAGTGAAATAATAGCCAATAATAACTTAATCTTCTTTTATTTTTTCTTTATGACTATGATCAACCTTAATCTATTTTTAGTATATATTTTATATTGTAATGTATATTTTATATTGTCTAATTTTAGTAATTGATTTTAATGTGCACTCAGCATGATTAAAAAAATATATATAAAAATATAAAGAATACTAATATAAAGATATCATGCTAATGTATAGAAATATACTTTTTTAATATCTCATAAAAATTTATTATACTAATATAATTAAATTTAATTATTAATCTATTTCAAGTTTAATTATTACTTTATTAGTTTAAACTAAATTTTAAAATTAAATTTTTTTATTTTTATGAATTAGTTTAAATTGATGTACTACATTATAAACTGATTTAAATTGTTATATGAAAAATCAATTTAATTTAATTTCTAAAATATTTAAAATGATTTAATACAATTTCAGTTCAATTTATAAAAAAATAAACTATAAATACCCATATAATTAAATATCAATTTTTTGTATGTTTTTTGAAAGATTGTTTAACAATTTATTATCTCTTACTTAATTATAGAATCTATGAATCGTAATATTCAAGACATAATTTTTTTTTTAATTTTGACATATAGGTAAAGACAATTTAAACATTAAAGAAATAATATATATATATATATAAAGAAATAAAGAATACCAATATATAGATAACTTACTTTCTTATTTCAAAGTTTTTTTTGAAAAAAACTAATAATTATATTTATATTTAGAAAATTAAAATTTAATTTGGATATTAACTAATGAACTAGGGTTACAAAATTTATTATCATTATTTGGTATTTGTCAATGAGTTTATTTATTTATTTCTAGTTTATATACTAAATGAAATTTAAGAAAGATAATTTTTATTGCATATAAAATTTGACAAAATAAATTTTCTTTAATATAAAATTCAAAAAAGTTATTTATATAATAGACAAATATATATAGTGATTCTAGTATGATTATACTAAAGTAATTATATTATAATGACTATGATATTTCAAAATGTACAGTATTATTAAAATTAAAGTATATTTTTCTTATCGTTAAATAATATTTTTTTAAAGTGTTGTTAAAAAAAATATTATCAAAATATAAAAAAATATTACTTTAATTTTAACAAAATTTGTATAACTACCGTATCATATATATATATATATATATATATATATATATTAGTGGGATAAGTGTCTCCCCTTTGAGATAAATCAGCATCTTTATATATTAATTATAGTATTTTTTAACTAATTTAGATTGGTCAACTAGTTAGTTAACTCAATTATTTAAATAAGTATTAAAATTTAAATTTATTTTATATATATAATAATTTATTGATTAATAATAAATACTTGAATAAAGTTTAAATTCACAATAAATTAATCATTGATATGTGAAATTAAACAAATGCGATGAGAATTTCAAAAAAAAATAATGTCTTATCTAGTAAGATTGATATCTTTTGATAACTATTTATTAATAAATTTAAAATTAAATTTTAGTAATATATAATTTAATATTTATGTATAAAATTATTTTATATTATACAATACATGAAATTATTAAATCTATATAAAACAAAACTAGTTAATCTCCTATATATTAAATAGAATAATTTGGACGTTATATATATATATATATATATATATATTATTATTATTATAATTGATCCAAATATCTTCAAATTCAAGTCAAGAAGACCTGTATTTATTTTTTTTAAAGGATAATAGTAAAAAAATAAATACAATATCTAAAAATAAAAAAAAATAGAAAAGAGGAGATTTCTAAATATTCACGAACAAATAAAATTATATAAAAAAAAATACAATAGAAAAGTAAATAGGAAAGAAATCTTAGAACACTATGCATAAGGCAAAATAGATAGCTCCTGATTTAACTTAAGTGATATTGCTAGCACTTTTTTTGGAGGCTCCTAGACATGTTCGAAAACTCACCAATACCTCCTCTTCCAAATATTTCAAGCTATAATCAAAATCAGTTGAGCTCTTTGAGGATTTGTTTCTTGAAGTCCAGTTTGTAACATCGAATTCCTCCACCAATTGAAAAACAAGGAACATCTATGGTCTAGAATGAGGTAAGCCAAAGAACTCTTCTTCCACACTAGATTAGCGTCTCCACAGAAAAATAGACAGTCATGAGTGATTCTGGAGCAGACTTGCAGATTGGACAAGTTGCCGGAGTAGATGGTGAAAACCGCTGATGGATGAGAAGCAGAATAGGAAGCTTACTATAGAAGATTTTTTACGCAAAGAACAAAACTTATAAGGAATTTTTAACTTCCATAAATGGCTCCAAACTGGCCTTTGTTGCATGAAGTTCGGACAAAAGTTAATGGAGGTATAGTAAAATTGGTAAGCAATCATGTACCCTGATGCAACATCATATGTTTTTGCTCTATTTATTACCCATTGAATTGTGTCTTCACCTTCTTCTGAGATTATGGAGAGGATTCGTTGAGTAATTTCTGGAGGAAAAAGATTTGAGATTAATACTTGGTTCTTTTTTTTGACAAAAACAGGTCTTTCACCCATAACAGATGGTAACTATCTGTTAGTAGTGCCACAGATGGTGTAACAGTGAAAGGATAAGGAGGTGGAAGCTATGGTTCACTAAAGATTCGGATATTACCAGAACTTACTTTTCAACTAATGCCTTTTTTTACAACTCACCTCCCTTTAAGAATACTTTGCTAACCCCAAGAAGGTAAGGTTTCTATTTTTATTGTAAGGATAGAATTAAATCTGAAGTATTTATCTTTAAGTATTCTAGAAAGAAGAGAGTTAGGTTGTGTCACGAGTTTTCAGCACTATTTACTCAAAAGAGCCATCCGGTTTTGAGTCCTGAGATCTTTGAAACCAAGCCCACCTTCTTTCGTAGGCCTAGTTATTTTATCCCAACTAATTCACACCATTCGCCTTTCACAATCTTGCTGCCCCCACCAGAACTAGGTTAGAATACTATGAACTTCATTTAGTAAGTTGTCCGGAAGTTTAAAACATGACAATGTGTATATTGGTATGGCATCACTAACTACTCAGAGTAATACCTATCTTCTTCCATTAGATAACAAGCAAAATTTTTATCATTGTGTCCTTTTGAGAACCTTATCTTTGATCGAGTTGAAGGTGGGTTTCTTAGAGCGGTTGACAAGAAAAGGTAGACCCAAATATTTATCCTATGCACCTATGTGAGAAATATTCAGCTGGACTGCTAAGGAGATTCTAATCAACTCTGGAGTGTTATTACTAAAAAATAGGACCGATTTATTAAGATTAACTATTTGCCTACTGAAACTCACATAAGATTCCAATAATTCTAGAATAGAGGTACAACTATTTTTCGAGACTTTATCGAATAGAATGGAATCATCAGCGAATAGCAAGTGATTTATAGTCGGACATCTTTTGTAATTTTGTTTATCTGAATTCTCCGAATGAGACTTTTTGCTGTATTTTGTGTAGTAAAAAAGAAAGTCTTTCTGCACATAATAAGAAAAAAAGGGGGGATAATAGAGGGTCACCTTGACGGTTGCTTCTATTTGGTTTAAAAAAACTATAGAATTGACCTTACACAACAATAGAGTAAGAAACAGGTGTCAACAATTCACGAATCCAGTCAATGAATCTCGATTCAAAGCCCAACTTCTCCATAATCAACCATAAAAAATTCCACTCCACCCTGTCATAGGCTTTACTCATATCAAGCTTGAGTGTTATTTCGTATTCCAAACCTCGCTTCTTTTGTTTAAGGTAGTGCATACATTCGTGTGCTATAAGAATGTTATCAGAAATAAGTCTACCTTTCAAGAATATACTTTGAGTAGGATTAATTATCTTGTTCATACACCCTTGAAATCTGTGGACCAGTACCTTCAAAATAATTTATACGATGGGTCTTATCTGAGTCATATCGCTTGCATCTGGGACCTTTAGAACTAGACAGATATTGGCATGGTTAAAATTTTAAAAAATTCTACCTCCAGTAAAGACACTTCTCACAGCCCAGAACACATCTTCTCCCACTATATCCCAGTAGAATTGGAAGAATTTAACCATTATATCGTCTTCTCCTGGTGTACTTTGAGGATGGATACTAAAATATCTCTTTTTACCTCCTTTATAGAAACAGGTCTTCTGAGCCTACAGTTCATGTTAGCTGTAACCTTAGACTCAAAGTCTATGAAAAAAGGCCCAGGATCTGTCTGATTAAAAGATGTGAAAATACTCTTATAGTAGTCATCAACCACCTTAGCAATATTAGCATTGGTTATTGTCATATCCCTATTATCCCTTTGCAGGTGCCATATCTTATTTCTTCTGGTTCTAGATTTAAATTTTTTATAGAAGAAGTTTGTATTTTGGTCTCCTTCCTTCAGCCATTTAATTCTAAATTTATCTTTCCAATAAAGTTTCTCGTCCAAATATACTTTTTCAAGCTGCTATTCAAGCACAAGTAATTCAGTGTCTCCCATGATATCTGATGTCCGTTTTTGTTCTAGAAGAGCAGTAACTTCTACAATCTCCTTTTTAGAATTATTAGACTTATTCTTCTGCCAGAGAACCAATCGTTGTCTCACCAATTTAAACTTTTGAAATAATTTGAATATCGTTGAACCTTCTATATCAGAATTCCAGACCTCACTGATGAAGTTACAAATTTGTTCCTCACCACACCAACGAGATTGAAATTTGAATCTCCTCTTTGATCTCTCCGGTTGGTAGTTAGTGTCCAAAAGGAGCGGGCGTGATCAGAACCTGTGTCTGATAGTCTAAAGACCGTGGGATGAGAGTATAATTGGGACCAAAATTCATCAACAAGCACTCTGTCAAGCCTTTCTTGAATTAGTTCACTTTTTCTGTGTTTGTTACTCCAGGTAAATAGTCTACCCACCATTCCCAGATCAATCATTGAGTTATCTCCAATAAAGTAATTAAAGACAACAATTGAAGAATGAGATTTAGGATTACCACCAAATTTCTCACCTTGATCAATAATGGAATTGAAATCACCAATAATAACCGATTTACCTTGGAGTTGGAAGAGCACCAAAGAGATTTCTTAAAACTGGATAGCCGAATATTCTCATTGCAATTTAAGTAAATGCCTACAAAGTTTCATTGAACGTTAAGAGGAACATCTTTTATCAAGGAAGAAATATAGAACTCATACTAACTGAAAATCTAAATAATAAAATCATCCTTCCATACCAACGCAACTACTAGAAGAATCAACAATTCGCCAATTAGAATAGTCACAAGTTCTGAATTTTCTTTTCACATGTCGAGATTGATTTTTTATTTCACAAAGGAAAACCAACTCGGGGAGTTGGATTGAACAATTCCTTTAAAGCTATGAACTGTGAGGAGTCTTTCCAAATCCCGACAATTCTACGATAATATTCTCATGGGTCTTAGGGTGTCATTGACCAGCTAGCACCTTCCATCTGATCAGTAATTAGCTTTTGTTCAACACACATCTTCTTGGTCACAAACTCTATATATGCTTCTAGTCTCTTAGAGAAATTTTTCGCTATCATAAACATCAATTTCTCTTCTTCTTCTATGCTCCTTGTATTTAGATGTGGATTTACCCCTTTTTTTAAGTTCATAATACAAATGAGGATGTGATGATAAAATAAAAGAAAGATAAGAGGAATAGAACAATGGAAGAAGAAGAAGAAGTTATAAAAAATATATTCAGATAAAAAAATAAAAAAAATTAAATAATTAAAATTAAAAAAATAAAAATAAAAAAAAAACCTTAGAAGCACAACAACAGTTTTGGCAGAATGATTTAGAATACATACTTCTCATACTCTACTTCCTCAAGCTTGTTAAACAATACTTTTTTGTTAGAAGACTTGTATTTGTTGAGGCAACCAAATTTAGACTTTAGAATATTAATAACAAAATGAATTTAAGTCAACTGAAACAAAATGAATTTAAGTCAACTGAATAAATAAAAAAACATTACTGTATACAAATAATTTTTTGTGAGAATGATACATTTATATAACTGAAGGTATTTGCTTCATTAAATAAATCCCGCTTTGCACTGTGTAATTAATCAATTTTTTATTTAATAGTAATAGAAAAACAACCATTCCTCTCTGGCTTCTTGAAATGACACAAATCCAGTTCCTATCTTTTCGGATTTTTTAAATAATAAATTTAAAATTTAAATTTTAAATAAAAAATATTTATAATAAAAGATTTAGCTAATATTAATTAATTAAAAAATAACTGTTTTTTTAACCATTCATAATTTATATATTCTTTATGTATATGTCATTTTAAAGTTAGACTTAATTTGGTAAAATTTTTACTTTTAAAAAATACTTTGTAAAAGCTAGTTTTTGAAAGATGACTTTTTAAAAAATGTAGGATTTATATTTGGTAAATTAAATTAAAAATAACTTTCAATAAACACAAGCAACAACAATTATATTTGGTAAAACATAAATTAAGCGCTAAATTTAAAAATTAGTTAATATATAAGATTATATTAGATTTTTAAATTTTAAAAAGTACAAGCCAACTTTGAAAAGCTCCACCTTAAGTGCTTTCAAAAGTACTACGATCTTTTAAAATGTGCAAGTACAAGCACATTTTACCAAACACAAATTAAAGAGTTTGTACTTTTAAAAAACACAAACACTTCTTCGAAAAACTTTACCAAACCAAGCTTCGATGATATATGCGCATGCGCGAAGCTAAGATATAATCATTTACAATTATAAATATACATTAAAAATAAATTAAAAGATTAAGTACTTTTTCGTCCTTAAGATCTTGGGTCAAAATCAAAATCGTTCCTAACCTTTTTTGTTTATTAATATCATCCTTAACGTTAAAAATCGTTTTAAAATCATATTTTTTTAATTTTTGGACTAACCTATCCCTGGTAAAAAAAATTAAAAAGCCTCTCTTCCCTTCACCCTTATCCCACCCACACCCCTTTTTGGCTTTTTGCCTTAACTCACCCATTCGAAGAAAACAGAAAACAGAGAGAGAATAGGAAACACGAGGGAGAGAAGGAGAGAAAAGAGGAGGGGGGTCGACGACGTCGGCATAGGTGGAGTTGTCACTGTCGTTGAGCTAGCTGAGAAGAAGAGTGGTAGAAGAGAGAGAGGAGACCGAATTAGAGAGAGATTTTGAAGAGAAAAAGTTCGTAGATAAGGAGAGTTTGCTGGCGTAGGTGCAGCGCTAGCCTTCGTTCAGCCTCTTCGCAGTATTGCGCCTCCAGTCTTCCTTCTCTTCGTGTCGTACCGTGCATCCTAGTTCTGCCTCCTCGCAGCGCCGGCTTACATTCTTCCTCCTTGCAGCGTCATGCCTTGTTCTGCCTCCTGTAGTGTCGTACCTCCATTTTGCCTTCTCATCGTTCTGCACCTCCTTTCTACTTCCATTTTGTTTTTTTCTTCTTACGTTGAATTTCTAGTTTATTTGAAAAAAAATGGTTTATTTTTTAAAAGAATTTGTTGCAGTTAGTTCTGTTACTTAATTTGTATTGTTGTTTATTGTAATTACTAATTTGTAATTGTATAATTTCTGTCGTTGTTGATTTTGGGTATGAAATTGTGGTTGATGATTGCTAAATTATTGTTTAATCTAAAATTTCTGTTGATTGATTGTAGTTGTTGCTATTGTTGAATTGTTGCTAGTGAGTTTTTTAAGTATCAAAAAAAAAAGAAGAGAGAATTAAGGTAGAAAGAAAATGGTTGGGGGTAGTGAGTGGGTAGTAGTTGATGACAAGTCATCTTAGCCTAGTTTCACTAGTCTTTTTCTTTTGTTTTCACTTGAATTATGTACTTTCTTGAGGTCTAAGCAAGCCACTTTGGGTAGATTTTCATGCTTCCTTTAACTTAACCAACAATAGATCAATTAATGCAATTTCATGAGGTTTGATGCTATAATTGTTACATATTATAATAGAATGAATATCTCATGATTTTGAGCATACCTTTGATGTGTTTGGTTGATTAATGATAGGTGAAGAAAGCTTGGAGAAAGGTTGAAGCAAGAAGGAATGGCTAGAGTAAGAAAGGACAATGGAATAAGTGAAAATGAACCAGGAAGCAAAAAGCTGGACCAAAAGTTAGCCTCAAACTTTTGCACAAACTTTTGGGTGAAAAGTTTGCCCCAACGTTAGCCCCTAACTTTTGGGCTAACGTTGGCACATGCAAAACACTCCCTGGGGCACCAAAAGTTTGCGCCAACGTTAGCCCCTAACTTTTAGGCTAACGTTGGCACATGAAAATCACTCCCTGGGCACCAAAAGTTTGCGCCAACGTTAGCCTCTAACTTTTGGGCTAACGTTGGCGCATGAAAAACTCATAGGGGGGAGCAAAAGTTTGCGCCAACGTTAGCCTCTAACTTTTGGGCTAACGTTGGCGCCATAAGTGCACATGAGGAGGCCAACGTTGGAGCAAAAGTTAGACCCCTAACTTTTGCACCAACGTTGGTATCAGCAAAATGAGGAGGCTGATATGAAAAGTTGGACTAAAAGTTTGCCTCAAACTTTTACTCAAACTTTTACTCAAACTTTTGCAAAACTCCAACCCGGTTCACTTGGTTCACTTCGGTTCCTCTCCAAACTCCAAGAGCCATCAACCAAGGCCTCTCTCAACCCAATTCCACCAAGAGCAAAGGCCCAACTCAAGGCTTGAAGATCATTGGAAGAAAGTGTATAAATAGGATAGAATTCAAGTTATTCACAGAGCTTTCTTTTTAGTTTTCATAGGGAGCTTTCTTTTTAGTTTTCATAGAGAGCTTTCTTTTTAGTTTTCATAGGGAGCTTTCTTTTTAGTTTTCATAGGGAGCTTTCCCTTTTAGTTTTCATAGAGAGTTTTCGGAGAGCTTTGGTGTTGAGTGAATTTTAGTTTCTAAGTCTCGGGGAAGGAGAATTGAATTCCCTTCCTCTTAGTTTTCTTATTTTCAATTTCAATTACAATTGTCTTGGATCGTGGGTTGGAGAATTGAAGGAATTCTGTTTCAATCTCATCCTAAGATCTCTCTGTTTCATTTTACTGCATAATTGAATTTCCGTTTCGGTTAATTGCTCTTCATCTACTTTCTTGCAATTTACATTTCCCTTGCAATTGTTCTTGTTGGATCTAGGAAGGCATTGAGATCTAGACTTGGTTTTCTAGTCTCTGGGTCCTGAGATCTGATTCCAAAGTTTACATTCTATTTTTTTGCTTTTCATGTTCATTTACTTGTTTTGCTTCAGATCCGATTCAACCCAAACCCTCTTTTAATCTTCTGTTTGATGCAATTTACTTTTCCTTGTTTAATTTCTGCAAATCCAATTCCCAATTCCCTTTACAATTCAAGCCATTTACATTTCTTGCAATTTAAGATTCTGCAATTTACATTTCTTGTGTTCTAAGTTTCTGCCATTTAATTTCTTGCTCTTTAAGATTCAGCACTTTAAATTTCAGTTCTCTTTAATTTCATGCAATTTACCCATTCCCTTTACTTTCCATGCAATTTAAATTCTGCAAATCACAAACCACTCAACAAAATCTTGATTCGCTTGACTAAATCAACCACTAAACTGAAATTGCTCAATCCTTCAATCCCTGTGGGATCGACCTCACTCCCGTGAGTTATTATTACTTGATGCGACCCGGTGCACTTGTCGGTGAGTTTTGTGTCGGATCGTTTTCTGCACATCAAGTTTTTGGCGCCGTTGCCGGGGATTGATTAGATTGACAATGATTAAGTGAAGTGGAGATCTAGATCAAGCACTTTTTCTTTAATTTTTGACTAACCCACTAACTGTTTGAAGTTTTGTCTCAATTGACTACACTCAATTTTTCAGGAGTATCATTGTGTGTTCCTTGTGTTGATTTGTATGTCACAGAAAAAAAGAAAAACCAGAAGGAAGGTTATCATTGAAGAAGGAGTCTCTGAGAAAGAAGAACACCACGACATGAAACCGCAACTCATCACATTAATCAAGAAAAATTGTTCCTATGGCGGAAACCCATTGGAAGATCCTGAACAGCATATATCCATTTTTCTGAAGACTTGTGGTGCTGCCAACCCTGATGGTGTAAATCATGACACCTGTAAGCTCTTGTTATTTCCCTTCTCACTAAGGGATGAAGCTGCACAATGGTTCGAAACCTTTCCCCAGGGAAGTATTACTAGTTGGGACGATTTGGTTACCAAATTTTTGGCCAAATTCTCCTCATCCCAACATACCATCAAGTTGAAAGAGGGAGAACATCTATTCACACAAAGAGAAGAAGAACCACTCTTCATGGCATGGGAAAGATACAAGAAAGCAACTGACAAAGTGGGTTTCCAAGCGTTCTATGAGGGATTAACCCCAGAAACAAGAAGAGCGGTGGATTACTTCTCAGATGACCTGCTCAAAGCAACAGCAACTAGCCAAGGAGCTGCCGAGTTCAATGACAAGAGAGCCAATAACCAACACTCAATTGAGACACCACAGAATACAATTTCAGAAAAGGATGTAATGAGTCTTGAAGGAATGAAGGCAGTCATGAATCAAAACAAACAGCTACACCAGCAAACTCAGCAACATTTGGAGTCAATAGCTAGACAAATTGATTTTCTCCATTCTACTACAGTGAATGCACAATTTCCACCATGAAAGCCACATTCTTATCTAAGAATGAGGGGATCTCAACATCAGGAACAATGGGACAAGGAGAAGGAAGCTCAGAATCTGAGCTGAGCAAACACAGAGGATGTCAAGCTAGTGACAATAAAAGAGCGCTTGTTGGGAGGCAACCCAACCGGAGGTAACCATCTTTTCATATCTATTTCAATAAAAAGGTAAATTAGTTTTATCTATATTGCACAAAGCTAAGTTTGGTGTTACACACCAAAACAATATAAAGGAGAATGAAGGATTCTAAGTTTGGTGTTCCACCAAAATCCCATCATAAAACACATTCTCACTTTCTGCATAATGCTGGCTTCAAGCACATTGGATGAACTAGTTAACTATTTTGCTGTTTCCTAGTTTTCAGTTTTATTGCTTTTGAAAAAAAAAAAGAAAAAGAGTTTCACACATGGTTAATTTGATGCATGAGAACCATTGGCAAGGTACTAAGTTTGGTGTTCCCACACCAAAGTAAGTTCAAAGGCCCACAAATAAATCATGCAGACTAACCATTGTTTCTAAGTGCTTGGGGAACAAGCAACTTTCAATATCATTGCAGAATACCATACAAACTTTTGGAGAGATTAAGCATCATCAACCAAAGAGATGAAAGATGAATGGGAAGGCCAGCAATGATGATGACGAGAAGAAGGAAAGCAAGTGAACTCCAAAAGGTTGTATTGTTCAGTGATTGTTTTACATCAAATATTGCTGTAATTGAAAAGTTGGATTGTATCCTTATTTGCCCTGCCTGTCTGCATAGTGTAGTTTTCTTTATATACCCCTGCCTGCCTGCATAGCATAGTCTTTCTTCATAATTCAATAAGCAAGATGCTTGATTATTCACAACATTCTTATCTTCAAAACTTGTTTGCACTCAATTTTCAAGAATGCATCATAGGAAAGTTCTTTGAAACGAAGGATTGAGGAATTAAACAATTTTGAGGTAAGCAAAAGATTAGGAGAAGTGGTGGTTCTAGTTGTATGATTATGTATTGAGGTTGCATGCTTGTGAAAACTTGCATGGGAGCTCATAGGCAGGATATGAAGTTCAAAGAAGTATTGTGGAGATTCTCAAAAATCAATTGATCCGAGAAGCAGCAAACAAAACAAAAAGAAAAGTAAAGAAAATACAAAAACAAAAAGAACATGGCCCAAGGCTCTGAGCATCAATTACTAGGCAGAAAAAGAAAGAAAGAAACAAAAACTCAAAGAGTTGTTATCCTAGTAAATGCTTGTGGTTGAAGTGTGTCAAGGAAAGAGGCTTGAGCAAGTAAATCCTTAGGGGTGCTTTAACACCTAATACCTTAAAACCAACTGGTTTAGGAGTATTGATTGAAAACTTATTTAAAGAGCCGATTTGAGACATGACACTTAGAGTCGAGGCCAAAGCACAGAAACTATAAGCTGCTTCAAGGTGATTACATATAAAGAGATCTCTATGATACCATTCGGATGAAAATCCTAAGACCTACGACTCCCAATATGTAAGGACTAGTGAGCACTGAAGCCCTTGCATGAGCATATAATTTAGAGTTCACCCCACTGTTACTTAATCACTTCACTCACTGTACTTTACAAGTGTTCTTCAATCCATCTTAATTGAAAGAACCTCTGAGCATAATTCATTTCTTGCTTGGGGACAAGCAAGCTTTAAGTTTGGTGTTGTGATGACAAGTCATCTTAGCCTAGTTTCACTAGTCTTTTTCTTTTGTTTTCACTTGAATTATGTACTTTCTTGAGGTCTAAGCAAGCCAATTTGGGTAGATTTTCATGCTTCCTTTAACTTAACCAACAATAGATAAATTAATGCAATTTCATGAGGTTTGATGCTATAATTGTTACATATTATAATAGAATGAATATCTCATGATTTTGAGCATAGCTTTGATGTGTTTGGTTGATTAATGATAGGTGAAGAAAGCTTGGAGAAAGGTTGAAGCAAGAAGGAATGGCTAGAGTAAGAAAGGACAATGGAATAAGTGAAAATGAACCAGGAAGCAAAAAGCTGGACCAAAAGTTAGCCTCAAACTTTTGCACAAACTTTTGGGTGAAAAGTTTGCCCCAACGTTAGCCCCTAACTTTTGGGCTAACGTTGGCACATGCAAAACACTCCCTGGGGCACCAAAAGTTTGCGCCAACGTTAGCCCCTAACTTTTAGGCTAACGTTGGCACATGAAAATCACTCCCTGGGCACCAAAAGTTTGCGCCAACGTTAGCCTCTAACTTTTGGGCTAACGTTGGCGCATGAAAAACTCATAGGGGGGAGCAAAAGTTTGCGCCAACGTTAGCCTCTAACTTTTGGGCTAACGTTGGCGCCATAAGTGCACATGAGGAGGCCAACGTTGGAGCAAAAGTTAGACCCCTAACTTTTGCACCAACGTTGGTATCAGCAAAATGAGGAGGCTGATATGAAAAGTTGGACTAAAAGTTTGCCTCAAACTTTTACTCAAACTTTTACTCAAACTTTTGCAAAACTCCAACCCGGTTCACTTGGTTCACTTCGGTTCCTCTCCAAACTCCAAGAGCCATCAACCAAGGCCTCTTTCAACCCAATTCCACCAAGAGCAAAGGCCCAACTCAAGGCTTGAAGATCATTGGAAGAAAGTGTATAAATAGGATAGAATTCAAGTTATTCACAGAGCTTTCTTTTTAGTTTTCATAGGGAGCTTTCTTTTTAGTTTTCATAGGGAGCTTTCTTTTTAGTTTTCATAGAGAGCTTTCTTTTTAGTTTTCATAGGGAGCTTTCTTTTTAGTTTTCATAGGGAGCTTTCCCTTTTAGTTTTCATAGAGAGTTTTCGGAGAGCTTTGGTGTTGAGTGAATTTTAGTTTCTAAGTCTCAGGGAAGGAGAATTGAATTCCCTTCCTCTTAGTTTTCTTATTTTCAATTTCAATTACAATTGTCTTGGATCGTGGGTTGGAGAATTGAAGGAATTCTGTTTCAATCTCATCCTAAGATCTCTCTGTTTCATTTTACTGCATAATTGAATTTCCGTTTCGGTTAATTGCTCTTCATCTACTTTCTTGCAATTTACATTTCCCTTGCAATTGTTCTTGTTGGATCTAGGAAGGCATTGAGATCTAGACTTGGTTTTCTAGTCTCTGGGTCCTGAGATCTGATTCCAAAGTTTACATTCTGTTTTTTTGCTTTTCATGTTCATTTACTTGTTTTGCTTCAGATCCGATTCAACCCAAACCCTCTTTTAATCTTCTGTTTGATGCAATTTACTTTTCCTTGTTTAATTTCTGCAAATCCAATTCCCAATTCCCTTTACAATTCAAGCCATTTACATTTCTTGCAATTTAAGATTCTGCAATTTACATTTCTTGTGTTCTAAGTTTCTGCCATTTAATTTCTTGCTCTTTAAGATTCAGCACTTTAAATTTCAATTCTCTTTAATTTCATGCAATTTACCCATTTCCTTTACTTTCCATGCAATTTAAATTCTGCAAATCACAAACCACTCAACAAAATCTTGATTCGCTTGACTAAATCAACCACTAAACTAAAATTGCTCAATCCTTCAATCCCTGTGGGATCGACCTCACTCCCGTGAGTTATTATTACTTGATGCGACCCGGTGCACTTGCCGGTGAGTTTTGTGTCGGATCGTTTTCCGCACATCAGTAGTGATTTAGGATGATGAACTAGTAATTGAGAGAAAGAAGATATGATGGTTATGGTGACAATGGTGATGGCGATAAAAAAAGGGGCAGAGAGAGAGAGGGCAGATGTGTAGCGATG